>NW_027185890.1:2493856-2516637 GCF_028583685.1 Petaurus breviceps papuanus
TTCTTCTTCTTCTTCTTCTTCTTCTTCTTCTTCTTCTTCTTCTTCTTCTTCTTCTTCTTCTTCTTCTTCTTCTTCTTCTTCTACTGCTACTACTACTTTTTCCTCTTCTTTTCTGTCCCTATGAAGATCTTTCCCACCTCTTATTTTTTTACGAATAGATCTTTAACATGATGTCTCCTATGCTTTTAGTCCCTCCCCCTCACCAGTTTCTCAAGACTGTTAAAGATGAGTCTCCATATTCCTCTGTTTTTTATGGCATAGATCTGGTGTAAGATGAGGGCAAAATCTTTATAGCCCTCATATTTTCAACTATAACATTTTTGTGTTCCCTGGGTTTTCTTTCCTCTTCTCTTTTTGCTTCTAACAGTTACCTTCCTCATAGTGCATTTCTTCACATAAGACCAATATTAATTTTGAAAGAGGGAAAAAGAAGACTCAATTTATTTGAGATATCTGAGTATCATTAGGCTATGGCTATTGACTGAAGAGATGTATCATGGCCGAGTTGCTAGAATGATCATAGGATCATATACTTAGATCTGGGAAAGGTCACCTAGTCCTTTTTTTACCTATGAGGACTATGAGAACCAGAAGGATTTTAAGTACCTGGCACAAGTTCACATAGGTACTTACAGTCGTGCTATTTCAATTAGGTCTTTTGATTCAAGAATTAAAGCTCTTTCTACTTTACTAAGTTGACTTTGGAGCCAGAAAAAAATGGATGTATGTCCTTCTTCTGACATATGCTATGTGTGACCTGGGGCAAGTAGAAGAAACTTTCAGTGCTCCTGACATTAGAATAAGGAACAGCTACAGTAGGAATCCTCTATTTCAACTTAAGATCTGGATTCCAAATACATCATGCCTGCACATATACATGCATAAATATTCATATTGTTAGGTATATATGTATATATGTGTGTGTATCTATATGCATATGCACACACATATATGCATATCAGATAGAGAAAATATAAAATTGTTTTCTACTTAAATAGTGGTTCCAATTTAGTGGCTCACCAACCCACAAATGTCTGTGATGATAGTTCATGGGGTTCCTATTAAAAATTGTTAACTGATGCCTCAAGTAGTAAATAATTGTACAACATTATCAGTGGTATATTAAAATACCTTAGAATACAATTTTGGTGCTTGAAAGAAGTTTGTAGAACAAAACTTATTGATGATCACTCAGTAGAATGACAAGGAAAATATAGGAACCTATCTTAGTGCCTATCAGACATTAGATAAAGAAAGATGAAGTTCTGAACTGAGCTTGTTTCCAAGTATAATTATTGAACTAAAGAGAATAAAAAGCATGTACAGCCTTTGGTAGGTAGAAGAATATTATATTGGGCAATTTTAAACACAGTAACATAACAGAATTATATGAAACTATGTTAAACTTTTAACTATCATGAGAAAACAGTCATCAATATTTGCATACACATCAATGGTAAACCACCAACACTAATGAAGCTCAATCTATTTCCCTGCTGTTTTCTATGGAAATAATGACAATAATTTGTGATAGCTTATCATTAGACAGGAAAATTCCATTTTTGTTTAAATGATTTTTTTTCTTGAAAAGAGCTAATGAATTATTATCATTTTATATTTGTCAGTCCCCTTGCATTGAACATAGCACTTATAAAGTAGCATTGAGGTCTTCTTTCATGGACAGTTGCCAAATTACAGCAATTTGACTTAAACATTCTCTGAACTTCACCTATGCTATATACTGAAGATGCCCAGGACAGGCAGCACATAGATTATTATAGATTCCAGTCAGTTATGTGGAAATTGATTCAGAACTTGGGTATCTCTGAAAGATCAGTGACTTGATTTATTACCTTTTCTTATTGTTAGGAAACTTACAATTAGAAATAAGAAAGCGTTCCTGAAATCTTTTGTTAAAAACCTTAAGTCTGTCCAAAGTATTCTCATGGGTACAAGACATTTACATCTTACTCTTCATTCATTCTTCTTCAGAGACAGTTGACTTGCAGAATAAAGCTGTCCTGGTATATTGGAGCAAAGCTCCATTACAAGGCAAATCAAAAAGGACTCTTAGGTCGGCTGAATCTCTCTAGGTTACATAGGAGTAATTTATTCAAATGATAGTTTTTGTATTTTTTGTCTTTTCATGTACCTTCATTTTCTCAAGGAGCAATTAGATGCTCTGTATTTTCTCCTTGTCATGAATGGCTGTGTTTCAGTTATTGGTTTTGGTTAGCTATGCTAAGAACAATTTAGCAAGAACATATTTAAATTCTTATAAAATTCCATAAAAACCTTCCTTAAACATTAAAAGACAAAGATTATCATCTAAAACAGATTTTGTTAATGTGAAGGGATGTGTACTTATTCAATTGATTTAATCGACTATAAAAAGATGCAAGTGAATATTTTTAATTTTTAATTGATGGAGTGATTATCCAAGGATTCTGTTAATGAAACCACTTTAATCAAATGCTTCCATATGACATTAGATAATAGCACATATTTTTGAAAAAGAGTATCAGACAAAACGTCATTTATATAAAGGAAAAAGAAGAGAATCTAAGAAGAGTTAGAAGAACTTGTAGGGATTAGTGGAATAGTGATAATAGATGGCAGAGAGAAAGAAAAGAGGTTAACTTTGATTTTTCATCTTTTTATCTGCCAAAGAGAATGGTATTTGGATAATAAAGGATAGTGTGGTTCATCAGAAACAATATAGAATTTGACTTAGAGGACTGGGTTCATTAAGTCAATAAACATTTATAAAGCACCTACTATGTGGTAGGCACTATATTAAGCACTGGGGATACAAAGAGAGTTAAAAGACAGCTTCTTCTCTCAAGACAGTCACACTCTCATTGCAGAAACATTAGACAGGATAAATTAGAAAAAAACAATGGAGTCAAGCAATTAGAATTAAGGTGGTTGGTAAAGGTTTGCTGTGGAAGGTGGAATTTTATCTTTGATTTGAAGGAACTTAAGGAGGCCAGAAGTCAGAATTGAAGAGGGAAAATATTCCAGGCATACGGTACAGGAAGTAAAAATGCCCAGAGTCAAGGAATATAGTGGTTTTTTTTTTAGAAACAGCAAAGAGGCTGGTCTCACTAGATCACAGAGTATATGGGGAAGTTAAGATATAAGAAGACTGGATTTATGGTGGGGTGGGGGTGAGAGAAAGCAGTTATGAATGATTTTGAATGCCAAACAAAATTTTAGATTTGATACTGAAGGCAACTGGGGGCCACTGGAATATATTGGGTAAAGGTATGACTTGGTCAGATCTGCTCTTTAAGAAGATCACTTTGATAGTTGAGTGAAAGATAAACTGGAGTAGGGATACACACAGCAGGGAGATATTGCAATACTCCAGGCATGGAGTGAAGAGAGCTTGCACCACGTTAATGGGTATTGTCAGAGGACAGAAAGGGGTCTATTCAAGAGAGAGTGGTAAGGTAAAACCAACAAGCCTTGGCAATGGATTGGATATGGAGGATGAGAGAGCGTGAGGACTTGAGAACAACACTGAAGCTGTGAGTTTGTCACATGCTGCCTGTCACATTTATTATTTCATTCACACTCTGTGAGAAACTGATGCTGTAAGTAATCAATCAAAATCTTCTGTGAGGACATTACTTTTTATGTGAATGAGCAAGGGCAATATCACTAGTACCAAGGTATCCTCAACCTCATTTAGTTATTACATACCATAAAGGATCCACTAGCTCATCCATATGAGTACTCCTTAAAACAGTAAAACTGCAACTCCTCTAATGCCTTCTCTCCTTATAAGATTCTTGGAAATGCTTAAGTGCTTGTTTATTTCCTCTCATTAATACCCAATGGAGGATGTACCCAATATGCTAAAAATTTTTCTCTAAGTCTTCAATATTCAACATGTTGTCAGCACACATCTACAATCCCTCATTCTCATTACCTTAGGAGGCCCATGTACAGAATCACAGTTACTGGATATCTTTTCTATCACTTTTTACTCATAAGCTTTCATTAATAATATACAACAGCCTGCTTCCTTCCACAAATACAACTTTGATCATTTGAGTCACCACCAATTTTGGTCCAACAGCATGGATTTCACACAGAAAGCATTTATTTGCTTTCCTTTTAATTTTGGTTGCATTGTTTTTTTTTTTTTACAAAAACTTTTAAATTTTATAAAATCAAAACTGTCTGTTACATTTTGTAATGTTCCTTATATTTTCTTTGGTCCTAAATTCTTTCCTTTTCCATAGATCTGACAGATAAACTATTCCATGCTTTCCTTTGTTGCTTATGGTACCACTTTTTATGCATAACTCATGTACTTATTTTGACCTTATCTTGGTTACAGTGTGAGATGTTGGTCTAAACCTAGTTTCTGCAATAGTTTTCCAGTTTTCCCAATAGTTTTTTGTCAAATAATGAGTTATTGTTCCAAAAAATTGGATCTTTGGGTTTATCATATATTAGATTACTGTGGTAATTTATTACTGTGTCTTGTGTGTCTAATCTATTTCACTGATTCACCACTTTATTTCTTAGCTAGTACCAAATTTTTCTTTGATAATTACTTCTGTATAATATAGTTTGAGATCTGGTACAGCTAGACAAATTTCCTTCACATTTTTAAAATTGATTCCCTTGATATTTTTTCTATCAGATGAATTTTGTTATTATTTTTTTCTAGCTCTATAAAATAATTTTTGATACTTTGGTATGGCACTGAATAGATTAATACAGGCAAATTTGTCATTTTTTTATATTGGCGCAGTCTGTCCATGAGAAATTAATGTTTAGATCTAATTTTATTTGTGTGGAAAATGTTTTGCAATTGTGTTAATACAGTACCTTGGTTTGTCTTGGCAGGTAGACCACCCAGGCATGCAGTTATTTTAAATGGAATTTTCACTCTTGCTGCTGACCTTTCTTGCTAATATATAAAAATGCTAATGATTTATGTACATTTATTTTGTATCCTGTAACTTTGCTAAAGTTGTCAATTATTCAAGTAGTTTTTTAGTTGATTTCCTAGAATTCTCTAAATATAACATCATAACATTTGCAAAGAATGATAATTTTGATTCCTTGTTGCATGTATGTTCTAATTCCTTCAATTTCTTTTTCTTCTCTTATGTTTACAGCTAATATTTCTAGCACAATATTAAGTAATGGTGGTGATAATGGCCATTATTGTTTCAACCCAATCATACTGGAAAGGCTTCTAGTTTATCCCCATTACAGATAATGTTGGCTGATTGTTTTAGATAAATATTACTTATCGTTTAAGGAGTGCTCCCTTTATTTCTATGCTCTTTACTGTGCTTTTTTTAAAAAATAGGAATGGTTGTATTTTGTCAAAGTCTTTTTCTGCATCTATTGAGATAATAATATTATTTCTATTGGTTTTGGTGTTGATATGATCAGTTATGCTGAACATTTTCCTAATATTACCCAGCCTTGAATTCTTGCTATAAATCCTATATATTATTGTAGTCTATTTGCTAGTATTTTATTTAATTTATTGCATTAATATGTGTTTTTTGCTTTTTTGGAGGGGGGAAGGCAGGGCAATTGGGGTTAAGTGACTTGCCCAAGGTCACACAACTAGTAAGTGTTAAGTGTCTGAGACCGGATTTGAACTCAGGTTCTCCTGACTCCAGTGCTGGTGTTCTATTCACTGTGCCACCTAGCCACCCCTTGCATCAATATTATTTAGGGGAATTGATCTATAATTTTCTTTCTTCATTTTGGATCTTCCTGGTTTAGGTGTCAGCAACATATTTGTGTCATAAAAGGAATTTATTTGGACTTAAAGAGGAATTGTTAATGGTACATATGAACAGAAAAAAAATAAAAGTTGGGCCAAGATATAGCCAGTCTGATGGTGTAAGGAATAGAGTATTAACTGTTGCATTGGTACCAATGAAATGGGACTGAGAGGAAGGCCTCTAGTTAACCGGGCAGATCTTTCATGGAAGATTTATTGGAAAACATGGGTGAGAATAATAGGATTCTCCATTGGGTATGGATTTTGATATTTACTTGGGGAAGTCAACATACAACAGTGGGGTCACTTTACTCTATTGTGCATCAAAGTTATTTAAAAACTATTTATAGAATATAATAATTTAAGTTTTAGGTGAGAATAAGGTGCTGAGTTTGAAGAAGGAATTTTAAAAAATGAAAGGATTCAATGATATCAAGAATCATAGCTGAAAATAACAAAAAGAAAATTTCTTTTCTTTTGTTATAATCTAAAAGAAATTAGACACAATTATTCCAATGTTGACTATTAATCAAAGCCCACAAAACAAAAAGGTACTAAATGTCAATTTATTACAATAACATATTCAGTTTAAGAAGTTTTTCCTAATACCATTATGGATCAAAACACAGTGCTTGGAATTATGGGAGACAGTAAAACCTGATCAGATATGAACACATACACTCAGGTTTACAGTCTGGGCAAGAAACAATGCAGGCATGAGAAAAACAAAACAAAGAATCAGGTAACATATGATTAAGTGGCAAATTGTTTGATCCAGAAAATAAATGTGAGAGAATGTTATGGAAAGGTGTGGCCTATGTAGACCAAAATACTAGGAGAAAGTGGCTCTGTTACCTAAAAGCTCTCTTTCCATGCCACATCCTCATGTGAAGTGTTTGAATATAACTGAGTATTGCTGTGTGGGTGTCCTTGTTCTTTATTATTAGGATGACTCATAACACACATCTTTGGTATTTTTCAAGCAATCAAAAGAAGTTTTTTTTTTTAATTTAACCATGCTGTGTACTATTTAAATAGTAAATTATACCTTTGCTGTTCCAGTAAGGTTCATAATTTATCCAACTTGTCATAATCTCTATTTACAGATTATTCAAACAGTCAACAATGAGTGCTCCAAAACCTGTACTTTTACTTTGCCTCTTAAGATAAATAGATTTATACATGGCACATTCTGCCTATTTGTACAAATACCACTTCCTTATCTCTGCTGCCATTTCAGTGACAGTGGCCTGCTTCAGGGTTCTTTCAGTGTTGATGTTCCAATGGGAAGAAAGCAAAACAAATAATCCCTGGTTATTGATATCCTTTGCAAAGCTGTGTACTAAGCAACTTAATAGAGATATGAGTTTAAATTCAGGTAAACTTTGGCCAAATTTTACTTGCTGACTTTTTTGGTGAAGGTGGATGATTAAAAAGTAAAGCTTAGTTTTAGCTGACCAAACCCAGGTGTATGTACATGTAGTTGATGAAATTAAACAATTCTATATATGTAGTATCGTAGATTTGGAGCTGGAAGGCACCACTGAGGCTATATAGTCAATCCTCCAATATTAGGAATGAGAAATCTGAGACTCAGGGAGTTCAACTGATCCTTCAACAGACACACAGGTAGTGAGCATTAATGTTAGGATTTGAACCCAAGTCTCTCAAATCTAAGCTAGCTCTTTATCCACTGGACCACACTGCCTCCTTAGTTGAATTTGCTTTAGATAACTTTCCAAAAGACTTATTATTATCACTGTGTGGTTACTTCTTCCACTGATTCAGATCCCAACAACACTTTTTTGTAGCTTTACTTCATGAGTTTTATTGGGTAAACAACCTGAAAAAGCAGCCCTCTGTTCGTGTCTCTGCCTGTGTAACACTAGCTGGGATACTCTTCTCCCAGGCTATATAATCTGTTAGGCCCTTGTGTTTCACTCAGGTCTCACTTTATGTCAGACAAGGGAAACTAATCCAGGTGGTGGGGGAGAAGGAGTAAAGAACTAAAACAAAACAAAAACATTGATTAGAAAGAAACAACAGTTTCCAGTATTTTTTTCCTCCTTAATCCATTTACATTCTAAAGAATTTTCCCTATTGCTTATGAACACAGAAAAAAAAATATTGAAATAGTTTTCAGGCTACACAGTTCACCTTCTGAGAACTGTAATTACAAATGGAAAGCCAAACTTTTTGTTCATTTTGGATGAGGGAGAAGTAAGTTTATTTTAGACCAAGATTCTGTGTTCTATTTACTTATTTTTTTTTGTTCTTTCAATGAGTATAATTTATAAATAGCAAATCATGAATATGCTGAGTTGTTTAAAGAGCTTTTAAAACCACTTGAGAATGATGTAAGGAGATAGTTCTTCTTTTCTTGCTGGGATGAATCAAGGCAAATAATAATAGTCAGTGGCGTGCTGCAAAGGCATTCCGGGAACCTTGATGATGTTAACTAGGAAACGATGGATAATCCCACTGAATAAATGAAGGGAGACTGAATTTATCCACATATATTTTGAAATATTAAAAAAAATTCTTAGATCTCAAGTATTGAGAAATTTGAATGAAATTTCAGAATGTTTCTAGGAAGTTTAAATTTAAAAAGTTATCACTGGTATATGTTTTATATTAACTGGAATAATTAATTAGTCATTGTTTGGTCTGATGCTAGTTAATCTGTTTTTTAACCACAAGTGTGTTAATTATGGGTAAGAAGAATTTGGTTTTATGTGACGAAAATTAAAGATATGATCTCATTAATTGTAATAATTCTCTGTGGAATAGAGAAAATAATTATTACCAACCCCATTTTTGTGATCAGGAAAGTGGAACAGGGTCTATAGAAAGGCCACCAAATCAAATGCATCTCTTTTATTCACCTGGGACTACTTTAATAGGACATGGGCTACTGAAACATCATTTCCAGGTGCTTGGCATGACTCAATATGTAATTTGTAGTGAGCTAGGAAATAATAATGTCTTAGTCCCATCCCATTCAGCTATACTCTAATTGATGTTTTGTGGATTACTGACAAATTAGTTGACTCTATCAGTCCAGGAAGAGAACAGAGATGTTGATTTTGCTTCTCCATCTTTGTTGCTGTCTTGTTTCATCTTATTGTATTCCTCTAAGAAATGGCTCATAGTTACTCTATCCTTTTGATCAGCAATAATAAACATTCATCTTATGCTATTCTACTAATCTTTGCTGGGTCATTTAATGTAGCTTCAGAAATTGCCTAATTTGTATCTAGGGAAAAGTTTAGGGATTATGTGAACATTGCCCTTTTATGTCTGTCTACCTTACTCCAAATACTATGCATGCCCAGGGTGCCAGGACATACTGTTAATATTATTTTATTTTATTTTTTATTTCTGAATTGACCTTAGTATTTTGTTCCTTTTAAGTTCCTCTAGTTGTATGTTACAGTGTTTTTTTAGTGTAAGGCTTTCTTTCAGTAGTTTTTCATTAATAAAGTGCTACCATGTCAAATGGACTGATCAAACTCTCCTATTTTAATACTTATTGCAAAATGCCTCTTCTGGTGATAAGGGCAGGGTCCAATTAAAGCTAGGTAACTATAAGTAAACAAAAGATTTCTCCAGCATTACCTTTTTTTTCCTCAAAATTTTATTTTAGACTCAAACACCAGAACACAAATACAGAATAGAGAAAAGAAACAAAAACATATCATAAATTTAAATATTGGAACTTAAATACAAAGTTACAAAGAAAAAGGAAGCATGTCATTTGCATAGAAGAACATAAGAGAGATTCAAAATATGTAACAATCAATTTTCATTTCAAGTGAAGGGAGGCTATGTGGTGGAGTGAAGAGAGCACCAGCCCTGGAGTCAGGAGGACCTGAGTTCAAATCCAATCTCAGACCTGTAACACAAAAACTAGCAGTGTGATCTTGGGCAAGTCACTTAACCCCAATTGCCCACCAAAAAGCACAAGAAAAAAAGAAAAGAAAAAGAAAGCCTATATGATAAATAATACTCACTGTGTTAAGAATTGTCAATCTTTTCTTTGCTACCTTGTGAGTTTTTTTTTTTTTTTTTTGCTCTCTGCTGATATGATATTCTGGAGGTCAAAGGAGCTGGGATTAAAATCAAGAATCACCTACCTAGCAAAACTGAGTATCATGTTCCAGGGGAAATATGGCTATTCAGTGGAATAGAGGACTTTCAAAGCATTCTTGATGAAAAAAACAGAGTTGGATAGAAAATTTGACATTCAGATACAAGAAGCAAGAGAAGCATGAGAAGGTAAACAGGGAAAATAAATCATAAGGAGCGTATCAAAGCTCAACTATTTACATTCCTACATGGAAAAACGATAATTGTAACTGATGAAACTTTTCTCAGTATGAGAATAGTTGAAGGGAATAGAAATGTGTATGTGTGTATGTATATATATATATGTATATATATATATATGTCTATATAGGAGGGTATATGGGTGTATGAATACATATATGAGTATGTGTATATATGTTCACAAGTATACATAGACAGAGGGCACAGGACCAATTTAATAGGAATGGATGACACTTAAAAGGTGAAATTAAGACGTGAGGGAAGAATATAGTAAGAGGAGATGTGGAGAGACAGAATGGGGCAAATTATCTCATATAGAAGAGGCAAGGGAAAATGGTCACAATGGAGGGGAAGAACAGGAAGGTGAAAGGGAATGAGTCAAACTTATTTTCATTGAATTTGGCTTAGGGAGGGAATAACATGTACACCAAATAGGGTATCTCACTGTACAGGAGAGTAGAGGGGAAGGTGAATTGAGGGGGGATAATTGAAGGGAGGGTAGGCTGGGGGGAAGTTGGAAGCACCCACTTTTGAAAAGGGATAGGATCAAAGTAGAAAATAGAACAAGTGGGGATTGGGATAGGATAGAGGGAAATACAGTCAGTCTTTCACAATATATCCACTATGGAAATGTTTTGCACAGCTACCCATGTACAGCCTATATTGAACTGCTTATCTTCCCAGTGGGGTGAGTGAGGAGGGAGGAAGTGAAAGAATCTGGAATTCAAAGTTGTAAAATCAGATGTTTAAAAAAATACATATATATATATATATACATATTATTATTATTATATTACATGTAATGGGGAAATGAGATATACAGGCACTGGGGTATAGAGATACATTGTACCCTACTGGAAAGTTGGACGGCGGTGGGGGAAGATATGGGAGACAGCAGATTGGAGGAGTGGATATTCAGTGGGATCGCTGGCTTGGGGTAGTGGGTAGGGGAAAATGGTGAGAGAATTTGTAACTCAAAATCTTGTGGAAATGAATGATGAAAATTCAAAAATGAAAAAGAGAGAAAAAAGAAAAACTAAAAAAAAAAGATTCTGGATCTTCTTTTCTAATTGGTGGACTTCCCTTTCATATCCTTCCTGTTTTTCTTGGACTATTCTTTTTTGTGTTTGTTTGTTTTCCTTCCACCTCTGTCATTTGATTTTTTTTTTATTTTGTGTGTATTTCTTTCTTTTTTAAAAATTTTTTAATTAATCCGTTTGTTTACTTTTAGTTTACAGGATTCCATTCCAAAATTCCTTGAGTTTCACATTTTGTCCCCCTCCATCCCCTCCCTTCCCCTCCATGGTGGCATATAGTCAAGTATAGAATCTGTAAATACTTTCACATTACACATTAGTCAGATTATAAAGACGGATTGTATCAGATGGAATGAAAAATGGTAAAGAGGACATAAAACCAAACAAGAGAAGGAAAACAATCAGGTATTTTGCTTCCACCTGTATATAAACTCAGTTCTTTCTAGTTCTATGTCTGGATGCACATATTTCTCTCCATCATGAGTCTTTTGGGATTGACTTATATCACTGCATTGCTGGGAAGGGTCCAGTCTATCAAAGTTGGCCATCACACATATGTTGTGTCTGTAATTGTGTACAAATTTTTCCTGGTTCTACTTTTCTCACTCAGCATCAGTTTGTATAAGCCTCTCCAGGTAAATATGAAGACTGTTTGCCCCTCATTTCTTATAGCACAATAGTATTCCATAACATGCATATACCACAACTTGTTCAGCCATTCCCCAATTGATGGGCACCTCCTCAACTTCCCATTCTTTGCCACCACAAAAAGAGCTGCTATAAACATTTTTGTACATATGGGTCTTCCTCCCACTTCTATGATCTCTTTGGGATATAACCCTAGGAGTGGTATTGCTGAATAAAAGGGTATGAAAGTATTTATAGCCCTTTGGGCATAATTCCAGATTGCTCTCCACTAAGGCTCGATCAGTTCACAACTCCACCAGCAATGCATTTGTGTTCCAATTTGCCCACATCCTCTCCAGCATTTGCCATTTTCCTGTTTTGTCATCTTAGCCAGTCTGACTGGTGAGATGTGGTACCTCAGAGTTGTTTTGATTTGCCTTTCTCTAATCAACAGTGATTTACAGCTTTTCTTCATGTGCTTATAGATATCTTTAATTTCTTTCTGTGAAAATTGCCTGTTTATATCCGTTAACCATTTATCAATTGGGGAATGACTTGAATTCTTATAAATTTGACTCACTTCTTTATATATTTTAGAAATGTATCCTTTGTCAGAGACACAGGTTGTAATCTTGGTTACATTGGCTTTGTTTGTACAGAAGCTTTTCAATTTCATGTAGTCAAAATTATCCATTTTACATTTTGTAATGTTCTCTAATTCTTGTTTAGTCATAAAGTCTTTCCCTCTTCACAGGTCTGACAGGTAAACTATTGTTTATATGTCTACATATATGTCTACAGTATACATCTACATATATGTCTATAAGTCTACAGCAACTTTAAATGGGATTTCTCTTTCTATCTCTTGCTGTTGAATTTCATTGGAAATATATAGGAATGCCGAGGATTTATTTGGGTTTATTTTACATCCTGCAACTTTGCCAAATTTATTTATTGTCTCAAGTAGTTTCTTACTTGATTCTCTAGGATTCTCTAAGTATATCATCAAATCATCCACAAAGAGTGATAGCTTGGTCTCTTCTTTGCCTAATTTATTTCCTTTGATTTCTTTTTCTTCTCTAATTGCTACTGATAACATTTCTAGTTACAGATTGAATAAGAGGGGTGAGAGTGGACACCCTTGTTTCACCCTGATCTTATGGGAAATGTTTCTAGCTTCTCCCCATTACATATAATACTTGCTGATGGCTTTAAATGGATGCTATCTATTATTTTAAGGAAGGCTCCATTTATTCCTATACTTTCTAGTGTTTTTGATAGGAATGGATCTTGTATTTTGTCAAAAGCCTTTTCTGCATCTTTTGAGATGATCATGTGGTTTCTGATAGTTTTATTGATGATATGATCAATTATACTAGTGGTTTTCCTAATATTAAACCATCCTTATATTCCTGGAATAAATCCTACCTGATTAAATTGTATTATTCTTGAGATAAGTTGCTGTAGTTTTTTGCTAGTAAGTTATTTAGAATTTTTGCATCTATATTCATGAGGAAGATTGCTCTATAATTTTCTTTCTCTGTTTTATCTCTAGCTGTTTTAGGCAAGAGATTATTTGTGTCATAAAAAAATTTTGGTAGGACTCCTTTTTTACTAATTTTTCCAAATAGTTTGTAGAGTATTGGAATAAATTGTTTTTTAAATGTTTGATAGAATTCACTAGTAAATCCATCTAGCCCTGGAGATTTTTTTTCCTGGGGAGTTGACTGATGGCTTGTTCAATTTCTTCTTTCTGAGATGGGGCTATTTAAGTAATTTACTTCCTCTTCAGTTAATATGGGCAACTTGTAATTTTGTAAATATTCATCCCTTTCCCTAAGATTGTCAAATTTATGTGCATACAATTGGGAAAAATAATTCCTAATTATTGTTTTGATTTCTTCTTCGTTGGAGGTAGATTAACCCTTTTCATTTTTGATACTCATAATATGGATTTCTTCTTTCTTTTTTTATCATATTGACTAAGGGTCTATCAATTTTGTTTTTTTTTTCATAAAACCAGCTCTTAGCTTTATTTATTAATTCAATAATTTTCTTAATTTCAGTTTTATTAATCTCTCCTTTGGTTTTCAATATTTCTAATTTAGTATTTAATTGGGGATTTTGAATTTGTTATTTTTCTAGGTTTTTCAATTGCATGCCCAATTCGTTGACCTCCCTTTTTCTCTAATTTAATTATGTATGCACTCAGGGACATAAAACTTCCCCTAAGAACTTCCTTTAATGCATCTCACAAATTTTGGTATGTTGTCTCATTATTTTCATTCTCTTGAATGAAATTACTGATTGTTTCTATAAATACTTGTTTTACCCACTCCTTCTTTAGGATTAAATTGTTTAATTTCCAATTAGTTTTTAGTCCATCTTTCCTTGGCCCTTTATTGCATATAATTTTAATTGCATCATGATCTGAGAAGGATGCATTTAATATTTCTGCCTTACTGCATAGAATTTTGAGGTTTTTATGCCCCAGAACATGGACAATTTTTGAGTATGTGCCATGAACCATTGAGAGGAAAGTATATTCCTTTTCATCCCCTTTCAGTTTTCTCCAGAGATCTATCATACCTATCCTCTCTAAAATCCTGTTCACCTTTTTAACTTCTTTCTTGTTTATTTTGAGGTTAGATTTATCAAGTTCAAAGAGGGGGAGATTAAGGTCTCCCACTAGTATAGTTTTGCTATCTATTTCTTCCTCTAATTCCTTCACCTTCTCTTCTAGGAATTTGTATGCTATTCCACTTGGTGCACATATGTTAAGTAATGATATTGCTACATTCTCAATGGTGCCTTTTAAAAGGATATAGTTTCTTTCCTTATCTCTTTTAATTAGGTCATTTTTTGCTTTTGCTTTATCTGAGATAAGGATTGCTACCCCTGCTTTTTTTTTTTTACTTTAGCTGAGGCATGATATATTTTACTCCAGCCTTTTACCTTTACACTATGTGTATCCCTCTATTTCATATTTGTTTCTTGTAAGCAGCATATTGTTGGATAATAATTTCTTTTTTTTTTTAAAGCAATCGGGGTTATGTAACTTGCTCAAGGTTGCATGGCCAGTTATTATTTCTCAGTGTGGTGCTGAGTATCTGAGCCCAGATTTGATCCAGGTCATCCCGACACTGGAGCCGGTGCTCTTACTCGCTGAGCCACCTGGCTGCCCCTAAGCTATTGGGGTTAAGTAACTTGCTCAAGGTTACACGGCCAGGTGTTTCTGGGTGGGTGCTAAGTGTCTGAGCCTGGGATTCGATCTCCAGGTCTTCTCAACACTGGAGCCTGTGCTCTTACTCGCTGTGCTACCTGGCCCCCCCTCGGATTATAATTTCTAATCCATTCTGCTATCCATCTCCATTTTATGGGAGAGTTCATTACAGTCACATTTACAGTTATGATTGTTATCTGTTTCTTTCCCTCCATCCTATTCCTGCCCCTGTTAGTGTTCATATCCCCTCCCCCCTTCTCCATTCCCCCCCTTAATAGTTTTCCTTTACCACCTCCCTCAGTATTCCATTATCAGCTCCCCTCACTTTTCCTCCCCTTTCCCCTTACTTCTTCCCTCCCTACTAACTTCCCCCCCCTTCATAGCCCTTTCCCCTTCCTACTGCCTGTAGGATATTTCTATACTTAATGAAGTATGTTATTTCTTCTTCGCACCAAGAGTGACAGGAACATATCTCATGCGAAGCTCTTCTCCCTCCCCTCTTTCCCTCTAAAACGATACTTTTTGCGTTTCTTCTCCAGAGTCCTATGCTTGACTGGTTGTTATTCCCTCCTTGTACCAGAACCAATGTGGGAAAAGCTCATATGATTCCCATCTCCCTCTCTTCTTTTCCTTTGCTATACAGTTTTTATGCCTCTTTGTGTGGTATCATTTACCCTTTTCCACTTCCTTCATTCCTTTTTTTTTCATTGCAGTCCCTTCATAGCCCTTAATAAGATATTTTTTTAATTGTCATTTTGTGTATTTTATACTCATATCCTCTACTTGTCTATAACCAGTTTGCTCTTATTAAATAGCAGGTGCGTGTGTGTGTGTGTGTGTGTGTGTGTTTTCCTTGTTTACCTTTCTATGTCACTGTTGCATCTTGTAATTGGAGGTTGAATTTTCCATTGACTTCTTTTTTTTTTTATCAAGAAGGTCTGGAAGTCTGTTATATCGTTGAATGACCATCTCTTTGCCTGGAAGAATATGCTCAGTCTCACTGGATAGGTGATCCTTGGTTGTAACCAGAGCTCTTTTGCCTTCTAGAAAATTGTATTCCACTGCCTTTCTTTCAGTGTAGAGGCTACCAAATCCTGTGCGATCCTCACTGTGGACCCTCAATATTTGAATTGTTTCTTTCTGGCCACTTGAAGTATTTTCTCTTTTATCTGGTAGTTCTGGAGTTTGGCCACAACATTTCGAGGACTTTTCATTTTGGGATCTCTTTTAGCAGGTGTCTGGTGGATTCTCTCGATTTCTAGTTTACCCTTAGGTTCTAGTATATCAGGGAAATTTTCCTTAACGAGCTCTTGGAGAATGTTGTCCAGGCTCATTTTTTCATCATGATTTTATGGTAGGGCTATGATTCTCAGATTGTCTCTCTGAATCTGTTTTCCAGGTCAGTTAGTTTTTCTTTGAGGTATTTTACCTCTTTTTCTAATTTTTCATTCTTGTTGTTTTGTTTGACTAATTCTTGGTTCATCGTAGAGTTATTTGTTTCAATTTGTTTGATTCTAGTTTTTAGCAAATCATTTTCCTTGGTTAATTTTTGGAGTTCCTTTTCCATATCATATACTTTCCTTTTTAGAGAGATGTTTTCTTCATTATAATGTTTTTGTAATTCTGGTATTTTGGTTTTGAGAGAATTATTCATTTTGTCTTCTATATCTCTCATTTTGTTTTCAAAGTTCCTTTTGATCTCATCTAGGAGAGCCTTCTGTGCTTGGGACCCATTCCCTGTTGAAGTTTCAGCTGTGGGTGTGGAGTCCACATTGTCTTCTTCTGAGTTTGGTTCCTCCCTCTGAGGATAGTAGGACTCCAGAGTCTTTGTCTTTGTCTGTGCTCTACCCATTTTGAGGCTGGACCCTAGCCATGTTCTTCCTCTAGGGATCCCAAGCCTTTATTGTAGAGGGTTTTGGCCTGGGGAAGAGTTACTATGTTTTCATGGTCAGATGCGGGGTTTGCAGCAGGTGAGGTTCACTGTCATCCTGGTCTTTGGAGGTCCTGATAGGGGCTTTTTTTTTTTTTAATTTCTGGTCTATGAAGTGGTAGCCCCAGGAGTATTTGCTGTCCAGGACAGGAGCCCCTATATTTGCTTCTTACCTTGCTCTTTCCAGTCCCAGCCCTTTGGTGACAGGCCTGGTAGTGACCCTTGTGATTGGTGGATTGACTTGCCCTCTGAGTTGGTCAGGCCCCTTCCAGGCCTACCTCTGCCGGCTGCTCGAAGCTGCAAGCCGCTATGCTAGCGTCGTGTCTTCGAGGTGTGCCTCTGCATCTGCCGGCCTAGTTCTGCCTAACCTCTAGCTGCTCTTCACAGCACAGCTGGGTCTGCCATTCCTTATCAGCAGAGGCACTTTCAATCTCTTTGGTCACAAATGCTCAACTCCCCTCTGTAATGCCAAGCAAAGGCAACTTCACAAGGTTCAAAATACCAACATAGCCTCTCTCCATTTTATTCAGTCACAAATTAAGAACAGAGAAAATCAAAATACAGCATAGTTCAAAATACAGCATTCACCAAGTATAATTCAATAATTTCCCAGTACTAGTCCACCCCTGGGCGCAACATTCATTTAGTTAATCACAATTGTCCCTCTTCTCAAATAGAGATTAGTTTCCAATCATAAACAAAAATTCATTTGTATGAATGAGGTCAGTCACAGAGCACAAAAAAATCAAAAGTTTCCCACTTCTGCATCACAACTAAATTATACTTATCATCAGTTAACACCAAGCACCTTCTCAAAAGGGGTGGTTGAGAGCATAATGGCCATCTAATCCTGAGTTACAACAAGGTTAAGATATCATCACAGCATTTAATACCCAAAGAGAGGTCTTTTCTTCATCTTGACCCAAGTTCTCAGCAATCTCTGTTCCTGGGGAGAGAAAGCTTAACAAGGCCACAAGACACATTGCCAGTGTCCTCATTAATTCATTCTCTGTCTGCAGAACAGTCCTAGGATCCCTAAAAACATCAGCAAGACTCTCTTCCATGATTTCTGTAAACATACAATAAGAAAATCCATCTTCAGGCCTTCTGAACCAACAATAAGGTTCCAGGACCTATGCAACTACAGCACTATCCTTCACCAACGGACGAATCTGGCAAAACAACATCAAAACAGGCAGACAAAGTACCGGCTTCACAGCCATGTCTCCTTAGTCCTTGGCAGCTCCAGGTTGCAGTTCTCAAAAGTCCTGGGCAGTTCAAACTGGCTCTCAGCAATCCTTTATCTCTTTGCCTCCATGATGCTCCCAAAAATTCTTCTGTCTCTCTTCCTCTGGCTGTGCCTTTCTAAATCCATGGCACCAGCTCCTCCCAGTTCAACCCTGTTTTCATGTCAACAAGTCCATCCCACAAATGGGATTCACAAGCTCTGGGTTTTAACACTCAACCTGAAAACCAAGCCAATACAGGGGGATCTTTAAATTCCATTACTATTACACCCTCCCTATCCAGGGGTAAAATTTCCAGTGACTGGGGCTGGGGCAGTCTCGCAAACCAACTAACTCCAGGACTTACTGCTTGTTGCCTGAAGGTGTTTACACTTCATAGGCACCAAATCTTATCCTTGGATTTTTCTTCTGATTTTCTCAGATTATCCCAGTCAGACCCCTGGTGTTCCCCTATTCTTATTTATCTCCACCCACACTTTGTTCACCACAATTTTAACTATTTTGTGAGGGAAAATCTTGAGAGCTTGGAATTTTCTGACCTACTCTGCCATCTACCCAGAATCCTTTCCTCTCTGGCGTTAACTTCAAACAAATTACTTTTTCCTCCTTTAGAATCTGTCAATGTCTCTCCTTCCAAAGGAAGTATCATGGGTAGAATTTAATGTCAAGCATATAGAAGGTACTTAATAAATGTTTTCTATTTGAGTAAATTCAGCTTCCTGGTTTGCATCTGTACAGTGAGAAAAAAAATAGGAGCTTCCTAACAGAAGGGTGTTCTGCTCTTGACATTGTGTGGAATCAACATCTGTGCCTGAATAATATCTCCTGTTACTACTCCCCTTAAGATTAATAAATTAAATTAGCATGATGAATTTTAAGCAGCACAATTCTCACTAACATTGTCAATTTTTGTTCAGGTTTGAATTTCAAGCAAAATTGAAAGCCTACTGAAGACATTGTATGTCTGTGTTAGAGCTATACCATTTTTTTGGAGGGGGGAAGGCAAGGTAATTAGGGTTAAGTGACTTGCCCAAGGTCACACAACTACTAAGTGTGTCAAGTGTCTGAGGCTGGATTCAGGTCTTCCTGACTCCAGGTCTGGTGCTCTATTCCCTGTGCCATCTAGCTGCCGCAGCCATTTTTTTTATCCCTAAGGAATGAGTTTGTGATTTTATTAAACAATACATCGAAAAAATAGCCTTATATATGGAGTTCATGAAACCTTCCCATAGGGACTCTTGGCTAAAGCACATATGACATTTATAGTGCGCCAAGATAAACCTTTAGACAGAGATTTGTATCAGTACATTGCACAAAAGTTAAAATCTATTCACTATAAATGCTCTCTATAACACATGAGCAGGTAGCTCTTACCAACAAGGCCAACATTAATAATAGTACCATTTACATAGAGCTTTACAGATCTCTCATTTGATTGTCATCATAATCATTGGAGAGTAGATACTATTTGTATCTCCATTTTATAGATAAAGAAACTGAGACAGCTTGAAGTCAAATGACTTGTCAAGGGTCAGACAGCAGCTACTAAGTGTTTGAGGCTGGATTTGAACTCATGTCTTTCTGATTTCAGGACCACAGTTCTATCTACTGTGTATCTAGCTGCCTAATTAGTGCATAGGTAATGCATAATTCAGAACTTTTGCGGATCACTTTGGAATAAGGAATCCAGTTGTGGATAGAGTGTATTAGCACCTGATACTGTCAGAGAACACTCTAAGGAGAATCTGGAATCTGAACTAAGCCCTAATGGGAGATAAAGATTCTGAAATGTCAGAAAGAGGACCTCCAAGTGGCTCCGGCTCCCACCACGTCCAATCCATGTTAAAGGGGACTCTGAACAAACTTTGGAGCTACAGAACCCACAAAATGACACAGACAAGCTAACCTTCCACTGAGGACAGCCCAGCAGGCCTGCAGGAATCAGCCAGCACAGTGCTCTGGGAGCCGAGCCCAGCCTTGACCAAGCCAGAGGTTTTAGCCCCTGGGCGGGCCTGACCAACCACCAGCTGGAGGGACTTCAGAACACCAGCAGCTGTGGTGGTCCAGAATTATTAACACATAGATGTGAAGAACAAAGTGAGAGGTCAGTGCAGTGTGGACTTTGGGACCCAGTAGTTGGGAGTGCATTGGCTTTTGCTCCCAGGGTGAGAAGCCACTGAGGGCTGTGGCAGCTTCAGCACCTGACCTGCAGAGTGTAGGGGGACCAAGCAACCAGTCCGAGGGGTAATCACTCTTGCTTTAACCTGCTTGGATCTGGATTGCAGCCTAGGGTGGAGGTCCTGGGGTGTGTGACCAGCTTGCCAGAGTATGTGGAGGCTTCAGAAAGGGCACCAAACTAATACCTCTAGCAACTGAGAAAACCCCAGCATTTGGAACATAGCTCCCCTGTCTGGTGGCAGAATCCTACTGTGGCAAAAAGCCCAAAAGTCAAGTAATTGAGTGGCAACATGACCAGGAAAAAGAAGCAAACCAAGTAAAGCAATCCAACTTCAGACTCCTATTTTGGGGACAAAAAGGATCAAAGCATGGAACAGGAGGAAAACAGTGAAGTCAGAACCCCTGCACCAAAACCTTCCAAAAAATACAAGCTGGTTACAGGCCATAGAGGACCTTAAGAAGCAGAAAAGAGAAGTGGAGGTAAAATTGGGAAGAGAAATGAGAACAATGCTAGAAAATTATGAAATGAGAGTCAATAGCCTGACTGAGGAAAATAACACCTAAAAAAATAGACTAACTCAAATGGCAAAAGAGGCTCAAAAAAGCAATGAGGAGAAGAATGCCTTAAAAAGCTGAATTTGCCAGATGGAAAAAGAATCTCAAAAGCTCACTGAGGAGAATCATTGCTTCAGAATTAAATTGGAGAAAATAGAAGGTAATGAGTTTATGAGAAATCAAGATGCTGTTAAACAGATCTAAACACATGAAAGAATAGAAGACAATATGAAATATCTCATGGGAAAAACCACTGACCTGGAAAATAGATCCAGGAGAGATAATTTAAAAATTATTGGACTACCTGAAAGCCAGGATCAAAGAAAGAACCTAGAAATCATCCTCCAAGAAATTCTCAAGGAAAATTGGCCTGATGTTTTAGAACCAGAGGGCAAAATAGACGTTGAAAGAATCCACTGATCACCTCCTGGAAAAGATCCTAAAAAGAAAACTCCTAGTAACATTATAGCCAGGTTCCAAAATTCCCAGATCAAGGAGAGAATATTACAAGCAACCAGGAAGAAACAATTTGAATATTGTGGAAACAAAATCAGGACAAATCAGGATCTGGCAGCTTCTACACTGAGGGATTGAAGGGCTTGGAATATGATATTCCAGAGGGCAAAGGAGCTGGGATTAAAATCAAGAATCACCTACCTAGCAAAACTGAGTATCAGTTTCAGGGGAAAATATGGTCATTCAGTGAAATAGAGGACTTTCAAGCATTATTGCTGAAAAAACCAGAGTTGAATAGAAAATTTGACATTCAGATACAAGAAGCAAGAGAAGCATGAGAAGGTAAATGGGGAAAAGAAATCACAAGGAATTTATCAAAGTTGAACTATTAACATTCCCACATGGAAAAATGATCATTGTAACTGATGAAAATTTTCCCAGTATGAAAATAGTTGAAGGGAATATATATATATATATATATCAACAAAACCAGAAAAGTAGTTTGAATCCAGTTTTTTGAGAGCCACAAATGAAAGGTTGGTAAAATTGTATTTTATTTGAGGACTACTAAAGTTTATTGAGTATGGAATAGAAATAATCAGGCCTGTCCTTTAGAAAGATTATTTTGGAAACTTTATGGGGGATGGATGGGAGAGGAATCAGGATAAAAGCAGGGAAGTCAATTGAGTAGCTATTATAACAGCTCTGGCAAGAGGTGATGAGGACATAAATTAGGTTGATAGCTACGTGAGGGCAAAGAAGTTGACACATGAAGAACATGTTGAACTGGAGTCATTCAGTCTTAGAAAATGACTGCATATGAGGGATGTATATAAGGTGGAAATGAAGAGTGACTCCTTGGATGTCAACTAGGGAGAATATAAAGAAAGCAGAAATAGAAATGGTCATAGGGTAGTTGAAGAGGATAAAGCCTAAAGTGCAAAATTATCACATCTATGTTGGATAAGTTGAATAGGAGATGGTAATGGCTCATCTACGTCTTCCAATATTTAGTTAGAAATTTATTACTGGAGCTCAGAAGACAAATTAGGCCTGTTTTGTATAAGCATTGGAGCTTAAAGTCTTATAGAAGTGGAAATAGAACTCATGGAAACAGTTATCACCATATTGAGCTGAGCAAAAGAAGAAAAGACAGTCTAGAACAGAGCCTTGGGTTATGCATGTCAGTGTTTAGATAGTCAGTGATGGATGATGATTTCATAAAGGAGGCTGAGAAGAATAAGGAAAAATAATTAGAAAAGCCCAGGGAGGAGAGAATATATAAAAAGAGGATAGCCTAGGTGTCAAGGAGAACAAGGACTGAAAAAAGAGAAATGAATTTAATCATTAAGAGACTTTTTAAAGCCAGAGATAGAACCAATAGATAAGATTGGGAAAGATTTTTAAATGAACCACTTGAGGAGAGGAGAGA
>NW_027185890.1:2521637-2575868 GCF_028583685.1 Petaurus breviceps papuanus
AGAGACAGAGAGAGAGAGAGAGAGACAGAGAGAGAGACAGAGAGACAGAGAGAGAGAGAGAGAGACAGAGAGACAGAGAGACAGACAGAGAGAGAGAGAGAGAGAGAGACAGAGAGAGAGAGAGAGAGAGAGAGAGAGAGAGAGAGAGAGAGAGAGAGAGAGAGAGAAACACACATACATACACATACACACATAAGGACAGTGACATAGAGAAACACAGAGACAGAGACAAATAGGGTAGGTCCATGAAAAGAATGAGAGATGATTGAATTAAGAGCTTAAGTATAACATTGTCGTTGGGAAGGAAAAAGGGCTCCTCTTCTACAGAGACAAAGGAAAGGAAAAATAGAACTGGTGGGAGTAATATAAAGAATTGTGGAATAGGGAAGGTGGGAGAGCTCATGTCTGATGACTGATTTTCTTACCCTCACTGACCTGATAAATGTGAATTGTATGTTTATTATGGGCAAGATTGAAAGTTTTAGTGGACACAAAGATGAAGAAAATATAGTTCCTACTCCTAAGGAGTTGATAATTTAGTAGGAACCATGTGTGATTGTACTTAAATAATTATAATGTGAGGAAGAATCAAAATGCAATTAGATTGAGAGGAGGATAGACCCCCCCCCACACACACACAAGTACAGTAGCTGATGGTCAGTATGGAGTTATGCCCAACTAAATCCTGAAGAAATGTGTGACATTCATCATAAACTAAAATAACATATGAATTAATTTTATATTTTTTTCTGAAAATTAACAATCTGTTGTAGGAACCCAGTAAAGAGAGTTTTAGTTTGTTAAAATCTGCCTACCACCATGACTGTTTTTTACTATATTTGGGGATTATGTTATCAATTGACTACAAGGTAGTCCCTGAGGTCAAAGTGTTCCAAATTCTGACATTACCTTTTGTTTAAACTTAGGTGTATCATACACACATAACCCAGTATTAAATAATTTCTATGGACTCTTTCCAAATTAAAAAGATGCTGCTTTCCAGCTGTATCTTCAAACTAATGTGATTTTGTGTTTCTGTTTAAAAAAAATAAGCTAAGAAAAACTGAGTTTTTTTGATTAACATTAGTCAGGTTTTTAACATTAGCAGCTCTTAAGACTGATTATGCCGTGGACACCTTAGGATGTCAATCCTCTCCTCAGGCAGTCTGATGTATACCAGGGAGCCAAGAGGAAATACCTTGATTATAAAGTTATCCAGGTTATTTTCAAATAATTGCAAGTAAACAGGAAGCAATGAGCTGACATCTTGAAATGTAAAAATGCAGTCCTATTGTTCCTGTGATTTGAAAAGACACTATAGCAATTACTGCTTGTTGCCAAGAGGGGGTTCTCTGATTTATATACATGAACTTTCTTCTCTACTTGATGAGAATTTTCTTCCTGCTTTTGTACACTATTTTCCCTTTGACCCTATCTCTTTTCAAAAACATTTGCTTCTAACTACCTTCTCCCACAATCTGCCCTCCCTTCTATAATCCTCCCCCTATTATTCTCTACCCTCCCTATTTTGCTGTAGGGAAAGATACCCAATTGAGTGTATATGTCATTCCCTTGTTAAGCCAAATTCAATGAGAATAAAGTTGTCCCATTCCCTTTCACCTTCCTGTTTTTCTGCTCCATTGTAACAGTTTTCTCTTGCATCTTTTATATGAGATAATTTACCCTAATCTATCGCTCTCTTTCTTCTCCCAATAAATTCCTCTCTCACACCTTAATTTTATTTTTCAGATATCATCCCTTTATATTCAACTCATCCTGTGTCCTCTGTCTATGTATACATAAACATACATATGCCCACACTCATATATATTTATATACACATACACACTCCTATACATACATACTCCTATACATACCCCTTCAACTATCCTCATACTGAGAAAATCCTTATGAGTTACAATTATCATTTTTCCATGTAGGAATGTAAATAGTTCAACTTCGTTCCTTATGATTTCTTTTACCTTCTCATGCTTGTCTTGCTTCTTCTATTTGAATTTCAAATTTTCTGTTCAGCTCTAGCTTTTCCATCAAGAATGCTTGAAAATCCCATATTTCATTGAATGACCATATTTTCCCCTGGAGTATGATAATCAGTTTTTCTGTGTAACGTGATTCTTCATTTTAGTCCTGACTCCTTTGACCTCTGGAATATCACATTCCAAGCCCTTCGATCCCTTAATGTAGAAGCTGTTAGATCTTGATTGTGTTTCCACAATACTCAAATTGTTTCTTCCTGACTGCTTGCAGTATTTTCTCCTTGACCTGGCAACTATGGAATTTGGCTATAATATTCCTAGTTTTCTTTTTTGGGATCTTTTTCAAGAGGCAATTGGTGAATTCTTTCAATTTCTATTTTGCCCTCTGGTTCTAGAATATCAGGGCAATTTTGCTAGAGAATTTCTTGAAGGATGATTTCTAGGTACATTTTTGGATCATGGCTTTCAGGTAGTCCAATAATTTTTAAATGATCTCTCCTGGATCTATTTTTCTAGGTCAGTCATTTTTCCCATGAGATATTTCACATTGCCTTCTGTTCTTTCATTTGTTTGGATATGTTTAACAGCATCTTGATTTCTCATAAAGTCATTCACTGTCAATTTCTCCAATCTAATTTTGAAGGAGTTATTCTCTTCAGTGAGTTTTTGAAATTCCTTTTCCATCTGGGCAAATCAGCTTTTTAAGGCATTCTTCTCCTCATTGGCTTTTTGGGTCTCTTTTGCCTTTTGAGTTAGTCTATTTTTAAGGTGTTATTTTCTTCAGTGTATTTTTGGGTCTCCTTTAGCAGGCTGTTGACTTGCTTTCATGATTTTCTTGCATCATTCCCATTTCTCTTGCCAATTTTTCCTCCACTTCTCTTACTTGATTTTCAAAATCCTTCTTAAGCTACTCCATGGCTGGTTCATATTTTTTTTTGGACGTTTTTGATGCAGGAGTTCTGATTTTGCTGTCTTCCTCCTGCTCCATGCCTTGATCCTTTTTGTCCCCAGAAAAGGATTCTATCGTCTGTTTGTGCTTCCTCTGCTTGCTTATCTTGCCAGTCAATTACTTGAGTTTTGAACTTTTGTCATGGTAGAACTCAGCTTCCATAATGGAGAGAGCTTTGTCCCAAATCCCTGGGGCTTTTGAAGCTGCTGGAGCTATTAGGAGGACACCCTATCTATAACCCCCACAAGCTCTGATACCTGGCCACACACCTCAGGACCATGATCCAGATCCAAGCAGGTCACTCTGAATGATCACTTGGTCCCCCTACTATCTGTAGGCCAGGAGCTCCTAAGATAGCCATGTGGCACAGCTGCTGTACCTCCTCTGCTTCTCACCCTCAGGGAAGGGCCCGGATGACACTCTTCTTCCCCCCTGTCCCCCATTCCAATAGAGTTCTACACTAAGCTTTTACTTTGACTTTGTCATTTATGGGTTGAGAAGTCTGGAAACCACCACAGCTTCTGGGATTCACTCTCCTGAAGTCTGCTCTGGCCACAGCTGGTCAGGGTCACTCTGGGGCTGGAACTCATGTGAGAGATAGCCCATTCCTGTCAGCCTGCCATGCTGCCTTCATTGGGAGATTTGTTTCTCTCTGTCCTTTTGTGGGTTCTATAGCTCTGAAGTTTGTGCTTCTACTCTGCTATCTTGGCTTCACCCCAGAAAGTTTTCAAAAGAAAATATAGAAGTTATCAATAGACATATAGAAAAATTTTCCAAATCATTAAGAATTGGAAAAATGAAAATTAAATTCTGGAGTTCTACTGTCCAACCATTATATTGGCAGTGTTGACCAAAGAAAAAGAAAAGGAAATGACAAATGTTGAAAGGACTATGGGAAATGAACTTTTGGTGAAATTGTAAATTGGTACACCTGTTCTGGAAAATAGTTTGGAGCTAAATCCCCAAACTTATTTAATTGTGCCAGCCCTTTCACCCAGAAGTACCATTACTAAGTTTATACCACAGAGAGATCAAAGAGAGGAAAAGACCTTAAACCTATCAACATATATGTAGGAACTCTTTTTGTCATGGCAAAGAAATGGAAACTAAGGAGATGCCTATCAACTGGGAATGGCTGCATTGATTATGATGTATCAATGTAAATAAATACTATTGGTCTATGAGAAATGATGATGGAGTTGGCTTCAGGGAAACCTGGGAAGACTTGTAGGAATTCATACAGTTTTAAGTAAACAGACTCAGGAGAATAATTTATGCAAAATGACAACATTATGAAGAAGCAAATAAACGGAGTCATGAAGAAACATATATTTTGTGATAGAGAGGTAATGAACTCAAGATGGAAAGTGAGTTATGCATCTTTTGTACAAGGTAAGCCTTTATTTTACTTGAAGATATATATTTATAATGAGAATTTTGTTTTTCTTCCTTTTTTCTGTGGGGAGTGGGATAGGGAAGTAGAAAAATATATTTTTAACAAAACAAAACAAGCAAAGAGTGTAGGCTAAGAAATGAATCTGGAAAGCTAGGTTGGAGCAAAGTTGTGGAAGTGCTTAAATGAAAGGTTGATGATAACTTCAATTTTTCCAAGGCAATTAATAACTAAAGGGGATAATAAAAATTATTTTGATAACTATGTAGAAGTTGAATTGGAGAGGGGAATAATTTAAAGAAGGGAGACTAATTAGAAAATCATTACAATAAGCCAGGAAATAAGTGAGAAGGGCCTTAATCAAAGGTGGGAAATGTGGGAATAGATGCCAGAGAAATTCTAGGAGTTGGAATATATAAGAATTGTCAACTGACTTGAAAGCTGAAGTAAAAGAGAGGAGAGAGTCAAAGATGTCTCTAAGGTTAAGGACTTGAGTAAAGGAAAAGATGGTGGATTCCTCTGTGGAAACAAGGAAGTTTGGAATGAGTAGGTCATTTGGACGATAGTCAATTTCATTTTAGACATGTGGGATTTCTGATGCCAATGGGACATTAAGGTGGAGATGTCCAGCTGAAAATGAAATTAGATTTTGGAGAATCTTTGGCCTGGGTATATTTTTGTTTTATCTGTGAAATCCTTCTCTAAATATGCCACCCCAAATTGAAACAGTAATAAAGATAAATGTCATCTGATAAGGGAAAGAGAGAGTGGTACAGCTATCTCTTTATTCTGGATGCTAAACCACTTGTAATGAAGTCCAAGGTAGCATTTATTCTTTGTAGGTTTCTATAACTCATTCTTATTCATATTGAATTCCAAAATATTACTAGAAGCAGAAATTATTCCAACGTCATCATAAGGAAAGTGATTTATAAACTCACAGAACTAAATAGAATCATGGTTATAGAGGGAGAAAGGATTATAAACACCATTTAATCTAATGTTTTCACTTTATCAATGAGAAAACTGAGGCCAAAGAGGTTAAAGGTTTAAAGGTCACTTTGATAATAATCAGCAGAGACAGGATTTGAATCCAGGTCTTTTGACTCATGGTTCTAGGCTCTTTCCACTAAATCAAACAAATTTCCTTATATTAGCATAAGGCTTGGTCATTAATGTAGCATAATACTATTGAAAATGTAAATTAAAAACTGAGTCACTTATGCAACATTATTTTTTCATTAAAAAATAAGAATATTATTTATTTTAACTATTCATTTAAAATTTGAGTTCTACTAATGCATTGTTGGTGGAGTCATGAACATATCCAGCCAATTAGGAACTATACCAAAAAGGCTATAAAACAGTGCATAACCTTTGACCTTGCAATACCTCTACTAGGTCTGTATCCCAAAGAGATCACAAAAAGGGAAAAGGTCTCACATGCACAAAAACATTTATAGCAGCTCTTTGTGGTGGCAAAGAATTAGAAATTGAGGGGATGTTCATCAGTTGGGGAATGACTGAGCAAGTTGTGGTATATGAATGTAATGGGATACTATTGTTTCATAAGAAATGGTGAGCAAGTGAATTTCTGCAAAACCTGGAAAGACCTGCATTAGCAGATGCTGAGCGAAGTGGGCAGAAATACAAGAACATTGTACGTAGTAACAGCAACATTGTGTGATGACTTACTTTGATAAGACTTAGCTCTTCTCAGCAATGCAATGATCTAAGACAATTCCACTCATGATAGAAAATGCTATCCACATTCAAAAAAAGAACTATGGATTCTGAATATAGATTGAAGAACTATTTCCCCTTTTTTTGTTCTTTGTTTTTTCTTTCTCATGGTTTTTCCTTTTTGTTCTAATCCTTATTGCACAACATGGCTAATGTGAAAATATGTTTAGTATGATTGTATATGTACATCTTATATCAGATCACATACCTTTTGGGGAAGCGGGAAATTAAGAATTCAAAAATCTTATATGTCTGGGAGAGTGGAGTCAAGATAGCAGAGTAAAAGCAGGGACTTACTTGAGCTCTCCCACAAATCCCTCAAAATACTTGTAAAAATTGTTTTAAACAAATTCTAGAGCAGCAGAAGCCACAAAATGATAGACTGAAATTTCTAGCCTAAGACAATCTGGAAAGTTGACAGGAAAGGTCTCTTGCACCAGGTTGGGAGAGGAATGAAGTCCCGCATGGGCTACACTGGTGCAGAAAGGGCTGGAGCAGACCTTAGGGGAGTGAATCACTGGCAGCTGCAGTAGTTTCCAGACTTCTCAAACCACAAATGCCAAAAACAACTTTGAAAGTAGTGGGAAAAGTCTCTCACATGTGTGAGTAAGGAGCATGATCTGACCCTAGCCCCAGGGTAACGGTAGCCACTGCCACAGTGGCAACTACTTCTGGAGCTCTCACCTTACAGATGGTGGGGAATTTGAGTAGCTGATCAGAGAAGGATTGCAAGGATCTCTTTGTTTGGTCTGAGACAGGATTCTCTTTAGGAAACTCCATTAGACTATAGAATCTTACTTTCTTGGTGACAAGGTGCTCACTTCCTTGTTGACAAGGAAAATCAAAACATACAACCAGAATAAGACAACAGATTAAAAACTCCTACATCCAAAACCTTCAAGAAAAACATGAATTGGTCACAGGTCATGGAAGAGCACAAAAAGGATTTTGAAAGTCAAGTAAGAGAAGTAGAGGAAAAATTGGGAAGAAAAATGAGAGTGATGCAAGAAAATAATGAAAAATAAGTCAACAGCTTGCTAAAGGAGACCCCCAAGATACTAAAGAAAATAGCACCTTTAAAAATATATTGTAACCACCGTTTTGTGAATCTCCCTCATCTCTCCCATCTTGGGTAAGTTCACCTAGGAGACTTGCCTGAAACAAAGCCTGCCTAGGAGACCTGCCCAAACCTGCCACCTGGAACCCATAGCCTGCTCCCCAGCCCCCTTTCCCAGTTCTCAGAATAGACTTGGGAACTTTCCAGCTGGGCAACAAATGGGTCGTTAGGCAATGAACTGATTGCTTTTTTTTTTTGGCTTCTGTATTTTCCCTGCTTGCTCATAATAACAGCCAAGTTGTGGTTCCCCTTGGTAACAGTTATGTTGTGGCTTTTGTCTATATAAACCCCTAGCACATACTCCTTGGGGCTGCCTGATTTGGGTTGCGTTCACCCCTTGCAGTCGCCTGGCTAAATTCCACTTAAAATGATTAATGATCTCACTCGCTGAATTTTCGGTACAACAATACAACAATACAACGACCCAAATGGCAAAAGAGGTCCAAAAATCAATTGAAGAAAAGAATGTCTTAAAAAACATATTAGCCAAATGTAAAAGGAGGTTCAAAAGCTTACTGAAGAAAATAGTTCCTTAAAACATAGAATGGAGCAAATGGAAGCCAATGACATTATGAGAAATCAAGAAATTATAAAATAAAATGAAAAGAATGAAAAATAGAAAACAATGTGATATATCTCATAGGAAAAATCACTGAGCTAGAAAATTGATCCAAGAAAGATAATTTAAAAATTATTGTACTATCTGAAAGTCATGACCAAAAAAAAAAGAACCTAGACATCATCTTTCAAGAAATTATCAAGGAAAACTGCCCTGATATTCTAGAACCAGAGAGTAAAATAGAAATTGAAAGAACCCACCCATCAGCTCCTAAAAGTGATCCCAAAAGGAAACTCCTAGGAATTTTGTAGCCAAATTCCAGAGTTACCAAGTCAAGGAGAAAATAGTGTATGCAGTCAGGAAGACACAATTCAAATACTGTGGAAACAATCAGGATGACACAAAATTTAGCAGCTTTTATGGTAAGGGATCAGAGGGCTTGGAATATGATATTCCAGAGGTCAAGGGACATAGGATTAAAACCAAGAATCAGGGGTGGTTAGGTCGTGCAGTGAATAGAGCACCAGCCTTGGAGTCAGGAGGACTTGGGTTGAAGTCCAGCCTCAGACACTTAACACAAAAACTAGCCGTGCGACCTTGGGCAAGGCACTAAACTTTTTGCCCTCCAAAAAAAAGGCAAAAGCAAGAATCACCTACCCAGCAAAACTGAGTATAATGTTTCAGGGGAAAAATTGAATTTCAATGAAATAGAGGACTTCCAAGCATTCTTGATGAGAAGACCACAGTCGAATAGAAAATCTGACATTCAAGAGAAGCATGAAAAGGTAAACAGTAAAGAGAAATCATAAAGGACTTATTAAAGTAGAACTGTTTACATTCCTACATGGAAAGATGATATTTATAACTGACGAGATCTTTCTTGGTATTAGGGCAGTTGAAACAGAGGGTACAGGATGAGCTGAATATGATCAGATGATATCTAAAAAAATAAAATTAAGTTTTGAGGGGAATATACTGGAAGAAAGAGAAGGGAAGAGAGGCAGATTGTAGTAAATCATCTCACATAAAAAAGGCAACAAAGAGCTTTCACAATGGAGGGGAAGGGGGTAGCTGAGAGGGAATAATAGAATCTTACTCTCATAGGATTTGACTTAAGGAGGTAATAACATAAACACTCAATTGGGTGTGGAAATCTTTCTTAGCCTACATGAAAGTGGAGGTAAGTGGATAAGAGAGGGAGGATAATTGAAAGGACAGCAGATTGGGGAAAGGGGTAATCAGAAGCAAATACTTTTGATGCAGGACAGGTCAAAGGAGAGAATAGAATAAATGGATGGAGCGACAGGATGGAGGAAAATACAGTTAGACTTTCACAACATGGCTGTTATGGAAGTTTTTTACAGGACTACACATGAATAACCTATATCATATTGCATGCCTTATCAATAAGGATAAGTGAGGGAGGGGGGAAGGGAGAGAATGTAAAACTCAAAGTTTTAAAAATGAATGTTAAAAATTGTTTTAACACTCTTCAGGGAAATAAGATATATAGGCAATTGGGTATAGAAATCTATCGTACCCTATATAAAAACAGAAGGGAAGGGTATAAGGGGAGGGGATGATAGAAGGGAGGGAAGATTGGAGGAGAATATTTGGAATTTAAAATCTCATGGAAGTGAAAGGTAAAAACTGAAAATTAATAAATTAATAATAATAATAAAGAAAATATTGTATGAAAAACATTTGAAAGTGAATGTTCAAAGTTAAAATAATTAAATAAATTAATTTGAGTTCTAAATTATTTCCCTTCTTTCTCTCCTGCAATGCATTGTGAAGGCAAGAAATGTAACATCAATTTTACTTGTGAAGTCATGTAAAACATGTCCATGTTAGCCATGTTGCAAAAAATAAAAATAAAAATCATGGAAAATACAGGAAAAAATCTTGGCTTAAATCTGCATTAAGACTCAATCAATACTTTCTATGGAGGTGGAAAACATGTTTTCATCATGAGTCCTTTGGAATTGTTTTGGGTCATTGTATTGATCATAATAACTGAGTCATTCTCAGTTGATCATCATCATACACCATTGATGTTACTGTGTACAATTTTCTTTTCCTTCTACTCACTTTACCTTGTATCAGTTCATATAAATCTTCCCAAGTTTCTCTGAAAAATCCTGATTATGAATTCCTGTAGCACAATGGTTTTCCATCACAATTATATGCCACAATTTGTTCGCTCATTCTCCAATTTGTTTTCTACTCTTTCTTCTGTAATGGTAATGTAAAGATCTTCCCTGCCTCTAGGCCCTTTGATAGGCTTAGGTATACCTGGAGCCTGTGGGGGTAGGCTTGTTTTTCAGGAGATACTTTGTGATTGGGCAGTGGGTCAAAAGGGTTGTTACATTCTCTGAGCCAGGAGGCTATATAAAACCTGATGTGAGGCTTTGTTTTGGGGCTTACCTTGAGAAATATTGTGTGATTTGACCAGATGAGACTCTGGGCAGCCATTGAGCCCCCCTGGCTTTGAAAACCCAGATGTTGATGTTTCCCTCTCTCGTAACTGTGACTACGTATGGCTGTAATGATCAGACAGTTGGAGGTCTGTCTCCTTGAAATGTTTCTTTGTCTTCTTGTAACTTCTGCTTGTAACCTGTCTGTATACTCTGAAGTTCAGGGTGCTGACTTTTTCCCCTGAACTAGGTAAATGATATGTTTGATTGATTAAAGCAAGATAGTTAACCCATTTTGAGTTGCTTTCCTTTAGAAAAGCAGATCTAAGAACGTGTATTGGCAGCCACCCAAGGTATGCTAGGGTGCTTGCTGCTACATCCCACCCTCCCTTTTCCATTCTTTTCATTTCCAATTCTTTACCACCACCAAGAAATTTCTATAAATATTTTTGTCCAAATATGTCCTTTTCCTTTTTCTTTGATATTTTTTTGGGATGTAGACCTACAACTGGTATTGCTGGATCAAAGGGTACATACAGTTATATACCCCCTTGGACATAGTTCCAAATTTCTCCCCAGCAACAGTTCATTTGCTTCCCTATTTTCACATCCTTTCTAAAATTTATTTGCCTTTTCTGTCACATTAATTAATCTCATAGGTGTTGTGAAATGGTACCTCAGAATTGTTTTGATTTGCATTTCTCTAATCAATAGTTACTTAGAACATCTTTTTCTATGATTATAGAAAACTTGATTTCTTCTTCTGAAAACTGACCATTCATATCTTTTGACTATCAATTGATGAATGATTCATAGTTGTATGAATTTGATTCACTTCTCTAAATATTTGAGAAATGAAACTTTTATTAGAGAAATCTGTTGCAACACTCTCCCTCCAAGTTTCCTGCTTTACTTCTAAACTTGGCTATACTGGCTTGGCTTATACAAACCTTTATAAATTTAATGTAATTAAATAATTTTTAATTTATACTTAATATTAATAAATTATAATTATATATTTAAAATTTATTTATTTATTTTCCAAATGCTTTATTAATTTCTGATTTACATCATTCATTTCTGCCAGATTTTGATTTACAAAATTTCTCCCCATTTTTCCCCTACCCACTGCCTCAAAATAGCAGTACCAAAGGATATCCCCTCCTCCAATATGCTCTCTCCCATATTTTCTCCCATATCCCTTTCGACTTTTCCAGTATATCTCTATGCCCTACTGCCTGTATATCTCATTTCCCAATTACATGTAAAATAGTATTAATAATAGCATATATTTGAATATTTGATTTTAAAACTTTGAATTCCAGATTAATTCCCTTCCTCCCTTGTCATCCAACCTTACTGGGAAGATAAGCAGTCCAGTATAGGTTGTTCATGTGTGGCTAATGCAAAAAAATAACATAGCAGATATATTGTAAAAGACTGACTATATTTCCCTCCCTCTTATCCCACCTCCCACTTGTTTTATTCTCTAATTTGATCCAGTCCTTTTTCAAAAGTGGGTGCTTCCTACTTCCCTCCCCCCCAAGCCTGCCCTCCCTTCCATGATCCCCCCTCACATCCCCTTTCCCCCTACTCTCCTGGAGGGTGAGATACCCTATTTAGTGTGTATTTCATTCCCTCCTCAAGCCAAATTGGAGGGAATAAGGTTGACCCATTCCCTATGGCTTCCTATTCTTCCCCTCCATTGTAACTATTTTCCCTTGCCTCTTCTATGTGAAATAGTTTACCCCATTTTCTCTCTCCCCATCTCCTCCAATTATATTCCTCTCTCACCTCTTAATTTCACCTTTTAAGCATCATTCCTTCCTGTTAAATTGGTTCTGTGCCCTCTATGTACACCTGTAAACATATATACACACATTCACATATGTATTCATATGCCCATATACCCTCATATATAGACATATTATATATTTTCCATGTAAGAATGTTAATAGTTCAACTTTAATAAGTTCCTTATAATTTGTTTTCCCTGTTTACCTTCTCATTCTTCTCTTGCTTCTTGTATCTGAATGTCAAATTTTCTATTCAACTCTGGTTTTTTCAGCAAGAATGTTTGAAAGCCCTCTATTCCACTGAATGACCATATTTTCCCCTGAAATATGATACTCAGTTTTGCTGGGTAGGTGACTCTTGGTTTTAATCCGAGCTCCTTTGACCTCCAGGATATCATATTCCAAGCCCTTTGATCCCTTAGTGTAGAAGTTGCCAGATCCTGGGTTATCATGGTTGCATTTCCACAATATTCAAATTGCTTCTTCCTGGTTGCTTATAATCTCTCCTTAATCTGGGAATTCCAGAATGTGGGCATTATATTCCTAGGAGTTTTCTTTTTGGGATCTTTTTCAGGAGGTGATTGGTGGATTCTTTCAACCTCTATTTTGCCCTCTGCTTCTAAAACATCAGGACAGTTTTCCTTGAAAACTTCCTGGAGGATGATTTCTAGGTTCTTACTTTGATCATGGCTTCAGGTAGTCCAACAATTTTTAAATTATCTCTCCTGGATCTATTTTCCAGGTCAGTGGTTTTTCCCATGAGACATTTCACATTCCCTTCTATTCTTTCATTTGTTTGGATCTGTTTAATAGCATTTTGATTTCTCATAAAGTCATTAGCTTCCATTTGCTCCAATCTAATTCTGAAGCAACAATTCTCTTCATTGAGCTTTTGAGATTCTTTTCCCATCTGGCAAATTTGGCTTTTTAAGGCATTCTTTTCCTCATTGCCTTTTTGAGCCTCTTTTGCCATTTGAGTTAGTCTATTTTTTAAGGTGTTATTTTCCTGAGTCAGGCTGTTGACTCTCATTTCGTAATTAACTTGCATTGTTCTCATTTCTCTTCCCAATTTTTCCTCCACTTCTCTTATCTGCTTCTTAAGGTCCTTTATGGCCTGTAACCAGATTGTATTTTATTTTGAAGCTTTTGGTGCAGTAGTTCTGACTTCACTGTCTTCCTCCTGTTCCATGCTTTGCTCCTTTTTCTTCCCAAAATAGGAGTCTAATGTTGGAATCTTCTGTCTGCTTTGTTTCCTTTGCCTGGTCATGTTGCCCCTCAGTCACTTGACCCCTGGGCTTTTTGCCACAGTAGGACTCTGCCACCATACAGGGGAGCTTTCGTCCCAAACATCGGGGTTTTTTCAGCTGCTGGAGGCATTAGATGGGTGCCCTCTCTGAGGTCTCCACATGCTCTGGCAAGCTGGACACACACCCTAGGACCTCTACCCTAGACTGAAATCCAGATCCAAGAAGGTTAAAGCAAGAGCAATTACCCGTCAGACTGGTGCTTGGTCCCCCTACACTCTACAGGCCAGGAGCTGAAGCTGCTTCTGGCTGTGCCTGCATCTCAGCCACTTTTTTCCCTGGGGGCAAAAGCTGATGCACTCCCACTTACTGGGTCCCAAAGTTCAGACTGCACTGACCTCTCACTTTGTTCTTCGCATTTATGTGTTGATAATTCTGGAAATGTCCACAGCTGCTGCTGATCTGGAGTCCCTCAGGCTGGCAGCTGGTCAGTCCTGCCCTGGGGCTCAAGCCTTGGCATGGGGCTGGGCTCGGCTTCCAGAGCACTGCTCTGGGCAATTCCTGCTGGCCTGCCAGACTGTCCTCAGTGGGAGGTTAGCTTCTCTGTGTCATTTTGTGGGTTCTGCAGCTCCAAAGTTTGTTCAGAGTACCCTTTTTACATGGATTGGGGAAGGTGTAAACCAGAGCAGCGGGAACGTCCTGCTTATACTCTGCCATCTTGACTCTGCCCCCTAATAACTATTTTTAATTTAATGTAATTAAAAGTATCCATTTATAATCTTCTCTATCTCTTCTTTGGTCATAAATTATTCCCTTCATCATAGATTTGACAGGTAAAATCTTTTATGTCCCTAATTTGTTTATGATACCACCCTTCCTATCTATAATGGGTACCCATTTTAACCTTTTCTTGGGATATGTTGTGAGGTATTGATCTATACCTAGCTTCTACCAAACTTTTTTCCCCAGTTTTCCTAACAGTTTTGGTCAAACAGTGAGTTCTTGTCCCAAAATCTTGGGTTTTTCGTTTTATCAAACATTAGATTATAATGGTCATTTATTACTTTTGAACCTAATTTATTCTACTGGTCTGCCAAGAGATTTTTTTGATAATTATTACTTCATAATTGTATTGTTTGAGATTTGGTACAATTAGGCCACCTTTTTTTCTGACATCATTGTTCTGAGATTTTGTGTTTACCTCCCATGTTGGCATAGTAGATTTTTATCTTTAGATTATTTTTGCTGTTTGTTGATTTTCTAGCCCATTTATTGACTTAGAACTTTATGTTAAAGTTGGGCTCTGCTCCTGAGCTGAAGATGGTACTGTACCAAACTTCATGCTTTTCATGTTGTTGCTTTCAGAGCTAGTTCTGTTTCATCTATACGGTTTCAGTACTTCAAAGGTGGTATAAACCAAGAAAAGGTATGGTCCCTGCTCTTCTGTTCTATGCCTTGATCTTTACTCAGAAAAGAACTTGTGCCTCTGCAGTCACAAGGTCTAGTATTCCTATTCACCTTGGAACTGTGAATACATCCATTGCTCCCTTGTAAGTGACACCAAGCACTGTTCTCCGCCTTGAAACTGTAACCAGAGCCCATGCATACCTGTGGCCCCAAATGCTCGTGCCTCCCTTTGTCCTGGAACTCCAGGCTAAAACTGAGTCTAGGCAATGCAACTGGGTGATGAACTTAGTGCAGCAAAGGTTCCCCTTTAATCCTTTCCTGAATATTTGTTTGATTACCTTACCATCCCTTCTGAATGTGCTGCTGTTGCTGTCACAGGAACCTGCAAGGCCTGTTGCTGGTGAGGTATTGCTGAGGCTTGTGCTGCACTCCTGACCAAGCATTACCTTGATGGACATGCCTTTCCTTCCAACCTCCTAAGTTGTATTGGGCTGGAAAAATGTTTTGACCCCAGATATTATTGGCACTGCTGTTCCAGAACTAAATTTCAGGTGTTATTTTAAAGTTGGTCATTTTGGCTATGCCACCCCACCAATAATATTCATAGGGTTTCTACTAGTTTTATTGTTGATATCATCAATTATACTGATAGTTTTCCTAATATTTAACCAGTCTTGCATTCCTGGAATAAATCCTAACTGAACAAAATATATTATTTTAGTGATAAGCTGATGTAATCTTTTTGCTAATATTTTTTAAAAAGTTTTTCATCTATATTCATGAGGGAAATTTGTCTAAAATTTTCTTTCTCTTTTGACTCTTCCTGATTTAGGTATCAGTACCATATTTGTATCATAAAAATAATTTGGTAGGACTCCTCCAATTCTCCCAAATAGTCTATAAAATATTGGAATCAATGTTATATAAATGTTTGAAAGAATTCACTTGTTAAACAATCTGACCTTCGAGATTTTTTCCTAGGGCGATAATTGATGACTTGCTCAATTAATTTTTCTGAGATAAAGTTATTTAAGTATTTACTTCCTCTTCAGTTAATCTGGGCAATTTGTATTTTGTAAATATTCATCCATTTCACTAAGATTGTCAAATTTATGGGCATACAATAGGGCAAAATAATTCCTATTGTTTTAATTTCCTCTTCATTGGAGGTAAGTTAATCTTTTTCATTTTTGATATTTGGTTTTCTTTTTCTAAATCAAATTGACTAAAGGCTTATCAATTTTACTGTTTTTTTTTTCATGAAACCAGCTCTTAGTTTTATTTATTAGTTCAATGGTTTTCTTAATTTCAATTTTATTAATCTATCCTTTTGTTTTTAGAATTTCTAATTATTTAATTGGGGATTTTCAATTTGTTCTTTTTCCAGCTTTTCCAGTTGCATGCTGAAGTCATTGATCTCCTTTTTCTCTATTTTATTCATGTAAGCAGTCAGAAATACAAAACTTCCCCTCAGAACCCCTTTTGCTATATCCCATAAGTTTTTGTATGTTGTTTCATTATTGTCATTCTATCGAATGAAATTACCGATTGTTTCTATGATTTGTTGTTTGATTCACTCATTTATAAGATTAAACTATTTCGTTTCCAATTAGTTTTTAGTCCATCTTTCCATGGTCTTTTATTACATATAATTTTTATTGCATAATGATCTGAAAAGGATGCATTTAATATTTTTTCCTTTCTGCACTGCATTGTAAGGTTTTTATGCCCTAGTACATCATCAATTTTTGTGTATGTGCCCTGAATCACTGAGAAGAAGGTATATTCTTTTTAATCCCCACTCAATTTTCTCCAGAGGTCTATCATATCTACCTTTTCTACAATTCTATTCACCTCCTTAACTTCTTTCTTCTTTATTTTGAGGTTAGATTTATCAAGTTCAGAGAGGGGGAGGTTGAGGTCCCCCACTAATATAGTTTTGGATCTGTTTCTTCCTATAACTCCCTTTTTGCTTTTGCTTTGTCTGAGATTAGAATTGCTACTGCTGCTTTTTTTTACTCTAGCTGAAGCATAAGACATTCTACTCCAGCCTTTTACCTTTACCCTGTGTGTATTCCCCTATATCAAATATGTTTCTTGTAAACAGCATACTGTAGGATTATGGTTTTTAATTCATTCTGCTATCTGCATCTGTTTTATTGGAGAGTACATCCCATTCACACTCACAGTTATGATTACTATCAGTGCCTTTCCCTCCATCCTATTCCCTCCCCTGCTTATGCTTTTATTTCTCCCTTCTCCCTTCCCCTCCTTAAGAGTTTTCCTTTTGATCACCACCTCCCTCAATATTCCCTTCCTATCAGCCCCCTCTCCCTTTTCCCACCCTTTCCCCTTACTACTTCTTCTCTCCCTTCTAACCACGCCCCTTTTCTTTTCCCTTTCCCTTCCTACTGCCTACAGGAGACATTAGATTTTTATACTTTACAAAGTATATTATTCCTTCCATAAACCCAGTCCAATGAGAGTAAATCTCAAATGATGTTCCATTCCCTCCCTTCTTTCACCTATTATAATAAGTTTTTGTATCTCTTCACATTAGATTCCTATACTTAACTGAGCATATTATTCCCCCCTTTGAACCAAAACCAGTGAGGAGTAAAGCTCATACAATGTTCATCTCTCTCTCTTCTTTCCCTCTATTATAATATGTTTCTGTGCCTCTTCATGTGGCATAATTTATCCTTTTCTGACTCCTACTTTTCCTCTTCTCCCATTACAGTCCTTTTACACCCCTTAATAAGGTTTTTATCATGACATTAGTTAATTTATACCCACACCCTCCTTCTATGCATATACCTTTTAAACATCACTATAATTATAAAATCATCAATATAAACAGGTATCATCCTCCCATATAGGTATGTAAATAGTTTGCTCTTCTTGAATAACAATTGTGTGTGTGTGTTTGTGTGTGTGCGCGTTCTTCCTGTTTATCTTTTTATGTCTCTCTTGAGCCTTGAATTTGAAGATAAAATTTTCCATTGAGATCTGGTCTTTTTATCAGGAAGATCTGGAAGTCCCTTATTTCATTGAATGACCATTTCCTTGCCTGAAAGACTATGCTCACTTTTACTGGGTAGTTTATAATTTCTTGTAGTCCAAGCTCTTTTGCTTTACAAAATATCATATTCCAATTACTTGAATCTTTTAATGTTGAAGCTACTAGGTCCTATGTGATCCTGACTGAAGTTCCATGATATTTTTATTGTTTTTTTTTTGACTGCTTGCAGTATTTTCTCCTTGACCTCATAATTGGGGTTTTCAAATTGAGATAGCTTTCAGCAGGTGTTTGGTGGATTCTTTCAATAACTCTTTTACCTTCTGGTTCTAGGACTTCAAGGTAGTTTTCTGTGATGACTTGTTGGAAGATAACTGGTCAGGGTCTTTCTTTCATAATGGTTTTCTATTAGACCAATAATTCTTACATTATCTCTCCTGGATCTGTTTTTCCAGGTTAGTTGTTTTTCCAATTAGATATTTTACATTTTCTTCTATTTTTTCATTCTTTAGAATTTGTTTGAATGATACTTAATAACTCATAGAGTCAATAGATTCAATTTGACTAATTCCAAATTTAGCAACTTGTTTTCCTCAGTTAGTTTTTGAAACTTCTTTTCCATTTGTTCAGTTTTTACTTTTAAGGAGTTATTTTCTCCGGTTAGATTTTGAACCCCCTTTTCCATTTGGCAAATTTTACTTTTTAGGTAGTTGTTTCATTCAGTGATTTTTTTTTCCATTTTTTCCAATTATATTTTAGAACAATTGGTTAATTTATCTTCTACCTCACTAATTTGACTTTTAAAGTCTTTCTTGAGTTCTTCTAAGAATGCTTTTTGGACTTGAGACCAGTTCATATTACCTTTTGAGGTTGAAGATGTGGATATAGGGTCAATGCTGTTATCTTTTAAATTTGGTTCTTCTTGCTCAGCATAATAGGATTCTAAGCTCTTTCTTTTTTCCAATTTACTTTTTGCCCATTGTGATTGCCTATTTCCTGGCTTTTAAAGTGGTTCTTTACTTCTGAGATACAGAGGTCTCTGACCCACACTTCTTATGCTGGGAGTTAGAGGCCTGGTTCCTAGCTTTATGTTCTGTGCCCTCTGGCTGGTGAGTGTTGAGACCAAAGCTGGGGGGTCAGGACTTTTTGCAATTCCCTGGAGTTACACTTAAGCTCACAGTGTGAGGTGAGGGGGAGGGATGGTTTGGTCACTTCAAGATTCTGCCTACACAACCTTGGGCTAGAACGTAGGCAGGCTCAGCCTGTGGTGGATGGGATGAGCTGGTGTCTGTAGATTCCCTGGTTGTATGAAGGCACACCTGGGGTTCTGGTATTAGTGCTTGCTGGCTCCACCTCCCTGGAGTTCAGGATCTCCTGCTGGTCAACTGAGATGGGGTTTGCTGTGACACCTCTTACCCTGAACTTTAACCTCAGCACAGCCACAGCCATGCCCTTCCTCCAGGTTTCCCAAGCCTCCAGCTCATTCCACTATTTCAGGATTTTATACTGGGGCAATATTCTCTGATTTTTTCATGATCAGAGAGGGAGATGAGATCAGTTAGTGTTTACTCTGCCATCTTGGCTCCTGGAAGGTCAGGTAGGTGGTTTTTATACTTCTAGGCTATAGGCTAATTGCTCCAGAAGTAGTGGCTGCCATGGCTGCCAGCCCCGCATTTATCTCTTATCCAGTTCCGACAGACCCCTGTTCTGCAGTGAGAGGTTTGCAAATTGCCCCTGTAGAGGGTATCAGTTTTCCTGTGTTTGCTCTGGATCTGTAATGGTTGAATGTATGCTGGTACAACCCATGCACTCTGTGTTCTGCACATACTCCAAACCTGTGCAACAAATCCTACCCATCTGCACTTTCCTGGTCTGGAAATCTGTCACACTCCATCACCCAATGGATTCTGCCACTCTAAAAGCTTTTCAGATTCACTTATTAGAGGTTATTGAGGGGATTCATGGGTGAGTTCATATGAGTTTCTGCTTACACTCTGCCATCTACCTCAGTCTTTCAAAAGCCAGGAAACATGCTGAAAAAAATGAAATATAAGTAAGTAGCTGACACATACAGTATTTTGTATGATTGAGAAAGCACTTTGCATTCATTACTCATTTGAGACTCATAGCCAACAATGTATTTCAAGCCATCCAGATACAATGAACTCCATTATTCATATGAGGAAGGAGAATGGAGGAGAGATTGTGGGACTTTACCTTGGCCACTGAGTTAGCTGGTGTCAGAGGATGAATTCAAACCCAGATCTTTCTGATTTCAATACCTATACTTTTTTGATAATGCAGCAGTGCTGCATTAATCTGTTCTTTTGATCTGACAACTTTATATTCATTCTTGTAAGATCTTTTGGAAAACACAAGCAAGAAATCCTACAGATATGAAGGGATTACACAGACTCAGCCAGTACTATTGTACATCAAAGATGTAAAGGTGTGTCAGTATGCAATGTACTCTCTAAAAAGCACAACAACTGATCATGAATATTTTACAATTATCTATCATATTTATTTAAAAATTAGCTTCTTAAATGTCTTCATATTTTATTGAACTCCTATAAGAGATTTTTAATGCACCCAAGCTTTCCCCCAAATAAAAAAAACATACATCATTTAACTTATTTCTTTTCTAATCCCATTTATTTTTCAATTTTTATTGATGCTTTTTTTCATACCATAGTAATTTCTCACTATACTCCTTCCAATAGGATATTCTTTTATAACAAAGAAAAACAGTTAAGCAAAAAAGTGACTAAGTAAAAGACTATGGCAGTGTGGATGACATTTTACACTTGGAGTTCCTTACCCTTTCCCTTAAAAAGGAGAAAGGATGAAAACCCCATTTTAAACAATATTCTTCTAATGATGCTCTGCAGTTGCAAGTCACATAATGCCAGTTTCTGAGATTGCTGAAAAGACTATGTTGGGCATAAAGAGATGGCAATATACTGAAATGGCACATTACATAGAAGAAATAGCATAAATTCCATTTAGGAGATTAATTTCCAAAAGAGTAGGTGAGATGGTCACATATCTAAAAGTAGGGATAAATGGAGAGATAGCACTGGTATGTACAAGAATGTTGAGATGTAGAGGAATATTCCCTAGGACTGTAGTACAACTTCCTGTGGAAGATGTATGTGAGGAGACAAGGATCTCATCAGATGATAAGGCATAGATCAGGTATGATACAGATCACAGGAGAAAATTAATACATCAAAGAGACCATATCCCTTTGAAAAATTCAATTAGACACACAGACACGCATGCATACGGGTATCTACATTTATGCATCTGTATATCTTTAATTTATAGACAAATGAACAAACCACTTACTGTAAAAGCAATCTTCACTGTAAATCTGGTTGCTATGTTCCCCATTTAGTTCCCTGGAGCCCAGAAAAATAAAAGGTTACCCAAAAAAGGATAGGGCTATCTATGGAATCCTTGTACTTATAGTAAGTATAATGGATGCTATATAGAATCACTAACCTCTTGTATAATTGCAGATAAGCTCCTCTAGAAGGGTTGAGGTCCAGAGTGGGTTATGAGAGAGGTTTTAGATCACTTGCTCCTTAATTAGCATTCTGTGGTGTGGTCTCTAGCTCTTCTAAGTTGCTGACATTTGGGTTTCATGGAGAAGGTGTTTCAAACAGCTGGAACAAGTCTGACTATACGTGTGTGTATGTGTGTGTGTGTATATGAGAGAGAGAGAGAGAGAGAGAGACAGAGAGAGACACACAGAGAAACACAGAGACACAGAAAGACAGACACTCACACATACAGAGGGGTGGGGTGGGATAGGTCATAGTCCAATTCAATTTCCTAGTGTGATTCAGCATGCTTGAGAACTAGGAAGGAGAAAGTAGCAATTTTTCAAACCTTCAGACTCAGAGGAAGCAATTATAATTTGCCTGTTGAATGCAAAGAGAACTAGGGTGAGTTGTTTCCCGGTCTTAATGGAAGATTATCTACTTTAAGAACTGACATTCTAGTATCATCCCAAAGACAAAGAGTTCACTTTAAAAAAAAAAATCTGTTACCCAGAGTGCAGTTCTTAGAAGAGAAATATAAAATCACACATACTGAAATCTGCAAATGCCAGTTCATGGTGGTGAAGACCATCCCCAATTTCTTTTTTGCATGGCACCTAAGCACAACTTGAGGCTTAAATCAATTTGAAGCCAAAACAATTCCGGGAAGAAAAAAACCAAACAAACCAAAAGCCAAAAACAACTATGGGCATCACCGTTCTCAAAAAAAAAGTTGCCAATTTTATTTATAAAATAAAAATTATTGTTTAAGAAAATGACTGATTAGGACAATATGTAGATGATGTAAAAATATTGATTTCTTAAAACACTGCCACCTTTGGCAGAATGCAAGCACCCAGAGAGGATTCTGGGAAGATGGTAGAGTAGGTCAGAAAATTTCAAGTTCTTAAGACTTTCCCCCACAAAAGAGATAAAATAGCACTTTAGGGTGAACAAAGTGTGGGTGAAAATAAATAAGAATAGGAACACAACAAGGGTCTTCCCAGGACAATTCCAGAAGATCAGAAGAAAAATACCAGGAAGACGTTTGCTCCCTATGAAGGTAAACACCTCCAGGATAGGGTCCACTTAAACAGTCCTGGCATTAGTTGGTTTGAGAGGCTGCCTCAGCACCAGCCATAGGAACTTTTACCACCAGATAGCAAGGGGAGTTGGGCATCTGAGCCCTGGAAGATCAGGAGAAGCTCTGCTAACCAGGAAAGTCTGAACACACTCAGTGGATGCAGATGCAGTGGGGCAGAAAGCCCCAGGCTGTGCTCGCTTATAGGAGGCTCGAGGTTTGGCTTTGGTTTCAGGCTAGAAAGAAGAACTGAAGATCTGGGGCAAGAAGCACCATTTCGCTTACCCCAGGGCTAGAGCTGACTACAAATAATTCAATTACCAGAAAAAATGCACAGGCAAAGGAGAAAGAATCCAACTATAGAAAGCTACTAAGGGAATAGAGAGGATCAGAGTTCATCTTAGGAGGAGTATATTGAAGTAAAGAGACTCCCAAATGGAATGCAAGCTCCTTTAGGGAAGGTAGAGTTTTTTCTTGTCTCGGCATCCCAAATGACCATGCTAGCACTGTGAACACTAGAGGCATTTAATAAATGCTTGCTGAATTAAATTGATTGATTTTTACTGAATGTCTTTGTATGTTAAAGGCATGGATGGCTTGTGACCTCACTGATTAAAAAATGACTAAATGAAGCAGTGTATGTGAATACATGTGGGTGTGCATGTTTGTTTCCTCTTTTCTAGACTTATCTTTAAAATATACATTTTTTAACCTAGCCAGTGGAATTATATGGGGAAAGATAAAGCCAAACTCTGAGTTCAAAATTTAGAAACCTCCATAGCTCTCAAAGGATTATGTAAAATTGTATTTTTGGCAGTAGGATTGATGTATGAGGGGCCCTTCCAGAGAAAATGAGGGATGCCCCAAATCAAAATTCTTCAGGGGTCTCACAAGATGGTCAGAGGCACTGAGTGCGTAATAAGAAGGAGGCAATACAGCAGTCATTATCTTCCCTCTGACAAGAGAGCAGTGCACTGACCTGGCTTGCAGACAAATGGAGAAGAAAACTCTGTGCTGAGATGTAAATTCCCCACACAGGTCCCTCATGAATATCTTGTCTCCAGGATTCAAGCCAGTGACCTGGAAAACAAGGTTCCTCCCCAATCAAAATGACAGGCGGAGCTGGTTTCCTGTTAGGAAGACTACTAGGTGTGTAAAAAAATTATGATTTCTGAGGGGAAAAATGAGATGTCACACAGAGCAAAATATTACTTTCAAATGGTCTTCTGCAGCTCCTTTGAATGGCAGCTGTCAAGAATTCAATTGTGTGTATGACACACTAGAATCCAGGATGGAAGTTCTGTTGGGGGCCAAGAATGAATAGAAATCTTTGATTCAAATACTCATTTAAGAATATTTGAATATCTGTCATTCCTTATCGCCTAAAGGTTAATTCTTGAAAAGAATTTCCATTAGTAACACAAATTGTAACCTTGTCAAATCTGCTTATGTAATGTGCCATTCTGAAAGACATACTCTACACATTTGTACTTTTAAATATATAACCTTGGTCCATAGAAAATACATTCTGTATAGGAGATTTATTGATTAATTATTATTTATTTAAGAAAGTTTCATTATCACAAGTTTATTTTATGGCTAGTGTACAGAAAACAGATTTGAATACTACCTTTTTCTCCTTTAGCTTGGAGATGTGCATTTTTTTCCTTTTCATGAATAGACTAAATCCAGTGTTTTAAACTTTAGCACACAAGAGGTCTCAAATTTGTATAAGAACTCTATTAAGTCTTTGGAAGGAACTTTTCTAACCAATGTATACACAAACATCAATTAAAATGCCCAAGTTATTAACTCTACAACTGTTGGGCATATTCGGGAAGGATAGTCTTTCTTATGTGTTTTCATCTTGAACTGGCATTTTCTAGTATATTCACTTGTTTCTTATTTACGGTTGGCATCTTTTATTTTTTAAAGCTATTTTGGAGGTACATGAGCAAAACTAAGTATATACAGATAAACTAAAATCATTATGCAGGTGTCTTATGTAATGTGAGAAATGTCCATGCTTTTCAGAGCCAAAGTTCCTTCATTAAAATATTTCAATAAACACCTATTTCAAAAAGCAGTTTTAATAAGTATACCATTTTACACAGGAATGGAAAGAAAGAGGTCTTGAAGTAGTCCAGTGACACTGGCATCCAGGAACAAGAAACTCCACTTATCTGTTCTAGGTATTTTCTCTGGATGCTCTCTGTCACTCTTCTGTTCTGGCTACTCACCAATTTGACTTTTGTTAAGTCCCAGTTAAAATACTATCATCTATAGCAATCCTTTTCTAAGTCCTCTGAATTCTAGTGCCTGTTTCCTATCTATTCTGTCTTCATGGTCATTGGAATAAATTGTTTTCATCTGCTTATTCCACTGGGGGAAGACTTTACATGCTTGGGGTAGATACCCCACTAACTAATTGATGTGTTTGGTGTCTGTCAGTTACCCTCAATCTAGTTTAGCCTATTGGCTGTGAAGGCTTCCTGAAGTGAGACTGTTAAGCATGCTATATAGTTTCTTGGTGCCACAGGTGAGAGTTGAGTGTTTAGGAACACCAAATGTGGATGAACCACTCTGCAAAGGACTCGGCAAACCTGCACACCAGAGGTGTTAGTTCTTGCTGAACACTCTATGCACAGCAGGCACTGTGGAGGACGTAGAAGCTTGGCCAGACATCATAGCTGCCTAGGCCATCTACCGCATCCCAGGTCACCACTAGTCATCTCATCTTTTGTCTTGCCACTGGACTTTGACAACTCTGAAAGAGAGAGTGAGGGTGATGATTTTATGCAACTCATCCTCACTGAAATCTACTTTGTGCCCGAGTCCTCTTCCAACAACATTTATGGAATTGTTTGCTTGTTTTCTCCTCCGTTAAATCCTGAGCTCCTCAAGGGTAGGGACAGTCTTTTGCCTCTTCTAGTATCCCTAGAATTTGGCATCATTCCTGGCACATGGTAGGTACCTAATACATATCTATTGACTGACTGCTTCATTGTAGTTACTGCAGCTGACATAGTTCCCCCAACACACGGAGGAAGTAGTTGGTACCCAATCCATATTTGCAGAAGCAAGTTGGATTAGATTGAACTGAAATCATCCAATTAGCAAAATATATAGATTTTGAGAATGTCTATATTAGTGGAAAACATATCCCTAGACTATAAATTTCTTAAAGGCAATAAGGTTGTGGATAGAGTCACAGACTTGCAATCAGGAAAACTTAGGAGTTCAAATGCAGTCTCAGACTGTTACTTGCTTTATGATGCTGGGCAATCCACTTAATCACTATCTGTACCAGTTTCCTCATATGGAAAATGAGGATCATAATATTACCTATCTCTCACAGTTGCTGTGAGGATCATATGAGATGATATTTGTAAAGCATTTGGCACATTTTAGACAATACATAAATGCCAGCTATTACTATATGTAGTACACACACACACACATATACACACACACATGCACATGCACACACAAATAATTGGTATTCCTGATGTCTTAAAGAATAATCTATTGCACATAATAGAATATTATAAATACTTATGGGTTTGTAGATTAGATTTTCCTTGAATTTAAAAGCCAGATTACTGAAGTAACATAAAATAAAGCAAACCACAGATTTATACAGAATCTTCTGAAACAGGCTTCATGGTCTAAAAGACTATCACTGCTGTTCTCTAAAATTCTACTGTGCATGTTGTCCTTTAAGCAAGCACTTCTTGAGATCCTAGCTTTAGAGCTGTAAGTTGACCTAGGAGGTCACCTAGTCCATCATCCTCATTTTATATAAAAGAAACTGTGACTCAGAGATGTCAAGGTCACACAACTGGTAAGTATCAGAGTGGGAATTTGGAACAAGTCTCCTCAGTACAAATTCACTGATATTTCTTCTACTCTACTCTGCCTTGGTTTTGTTTTGTTTTGCCTGCAAGTCATATATTTGATGGTTTCTGTTGTTCTCATCAGTTTCCTAGGATCTCTGGCTGGATGTATAAATGTCTTTAAAATAGATGTGGCAGTCTGGCAATCTACCACTTGTGCTAAAATGATTGATGTTGATGTTTTGGTATCTTGTACTTGAGCAATTTTTGGTGAGGCACAATTTAAATTTGCACAGAGTTTAGACAGAATGAATATATTAATGAGCTCCAGCCATGGATTGCACACTCAAATTATCATCAATTGTGCATGGAATTTTTCCAGGCTATTTGTTCTGAAAATAAGTACTAAATTATTCATTCCATTTAGACTCTTGCTTTAGATGCAACAAAAAGAGAGAGTGAGATTTGAACAAATATTTTCAGATGATAATTTTTGTGTGCGCAAATATGATAAAATCTTGTTATATGGCATCTTTATTTTACAAGATTAAGCATCCACCAAAAATTAGTGTATTTATTGTCACAGAAGCACTTGTTCTGATTTGCAATTTCTTAAGATAAAACTACAAATATAAAAATCTCAGTGTTGTATGTAATTAGGAACACAATCCACTTTCTATATGGTGGTACAAAATGCATTTTCAAGTCAAAGAAAAAAAATCTTTGCATTTTATTTCATGCCAAATAATAGTAGTTTCCAAGAGTCTCTGTGAATCCTAAGGCTTGATTTAAAAAAAAAAATGGATTTCAAAAGTCACAACTGCATTCCACTTTTGTTCTGTAATGTCTACATTAAAGGTAAATACAATTCACAAATGAATAAAATTTACAACTAATCATAATGTATTTGTTCTAATATCTGAGAACTGAAAAAAGTAAAAGACCTCCCCGACACTGACCAGAAAAATGTCTGTTAATTCAAAAACACATACACACATCTCTGTCTGTCTGTCTGTCTCTCTTTCTCTCTCTGTCTCTCTCTCTCTCTTTATATATATTATATACTTTTATTATAGGTGAAAGTTAGGTCCTTGAATCTCTATCTCAAGGGTTATCAAGTAACCTTTTGAGAATGATCCTCCACTATAGCATCACTTCTCACCTGATCTTCATATTCCATATTTCAGACTTTTATAAAAATTTTCACTTCCTCTTCCTTTAAAGCTTTCCTTTTTTGTGCCTTTAGGTTAGTAGTTAGGATAGTGCTACCTTAATATAGTAATACCCATCAGGAATTAGTACATTCTCTCTGAAATTACCTCCAATTTACATGGTATTTATCTTGCATATGCATAGTTATTTGCATGTTGCATCTCCCATTAGAATGTGAGCTCCTTGAGGGTAGGGGCTGTATCTTTTACTTTATTTGTAGCCACAACAATTAATAATTCATGGTGAGAGGAAAATCTATCTCTATCTCTATCTCATCTATATCTTTTTTTGCTTTTTGGAAGGCAATTGGGGTTAAGCAACTTGCCCAAGGCCACATGGCTAGTTTTTTGTGTTAAGTGTCTGAGGCCAGATTTGAACTCAGGTCCTCCTGACCCCAGGCCTGGTGTTCTATTCACTGTGTTACCTAGTCACCCCAAAAATGTATATTACTGGCATCATTTAGAAAGACCTATCTGTTGTGTTTTCTTTATATTTATACTATTTAGTAAATTTTACATAAAGACTATTTCTTTAAAACTTTCAACTAAGTGAAATTTCTAATAGAATCAAAGAAACTCAGAGTTTGGAGAGACCAACCTGGACCTGATCAGGATACCCTTGCCCAATATTGGTGATCAGTGGAATGCACATACTGTACATTGACTGTCTAACAGATAATAGCTAGTGCCCCAAATTGAGGGATCTAAGCAACAACTTTGAAGTTTGCTTTGATTACTGACATGAGAGTTGCAGAAAATTCCTCCTTCGGAAAATAAACTAGAATTGAATTCATAGGGGTAAGTGCAATGAACTAAGCAGTGACATTAGGAGGACATAAGTCACAAGGCATGGATTTTAAAGACATAGATTTGGGGACTTAAAAATTCTCCAAATTCCTTCCATTTATCAAAATTTTAGAATTGGAACTGACTCAAAAGGCAATCTAATCATACATATGATTTTATAGATGAGGAATCTGCGAAGGGAAGTAACATTCTTAAGGTCATATATATAGAATCAGAGTCGGGATTTGAACCCAGATCTTCACTATAGAACCAATGCATTTTCTATTACATTTTGGTTAAAAGGGTAAAGTGAAAAAATGTTAAAAAGTAAGACTAGTTTTCCCTGAATTTGAAGAAGTTCCTCCTACCCTGAGTTTCCTGATTTGTGAACACAATTTCAAGAAACATATTATCGCTAGAAATATTGGAGAACGCAAAGCATCAAGGGTATAGAATTAGTAGCTAATTTATTTTTCTTTCCTTTTACATTATCCCACCATTGGGTTCATTGCAATCTTAAAGTCTTCTAGTTTGAATGATTTTTCTTTTTTCATGGGCTTTGACCCTGAGGGTCCCAGCTTATTTTATGATCCTAGGAGTCTGAAAAGATGTGCCCCAAACCTCAATCATCCACTTTGTGTGTACAGAAGTAATGAGTTTGATGCATTGATTGCAGCTGCAGGTTGTCATTATATTGATTCTTCCCTCTTGCCTTCATGTTATGACATCCTAGAGAGAAGTCATGGAGACCTACCTATTCATGATGCCTGTCTAAGTTGGCTTGGGTGAGTGTGACCTGAGTTCTTAGAGCTTCTGTGTCAAAGTGTTCCATTTATTTCTCCCAGACTGATAAGAAGCAGAACTTAGTATTTTTCCTAGAGTCATTTATTTATTGACACTGAGAAAGAATCAGTTTCTCCTCAGTCTGTCATCTTTTCTAATATAACATGTTACCTTATTCATTCTCTGATATTTTTATACTATTTCATTTCAATTCCATATAAATGTGTGTCCTGGGCTTACTTTTCAAATTCACTTTGACAGTTGAATGTTGACTCAGTTAAGATGGGCATCATTCTGTTAGCATTCTTATTACTGAACCCATAAGGGATAGCCTAGGATTTCTCTCTAAGTTATTTCACTTCATGGATATTAGTTTACTTATCTATTATATCAGTTAGTTGGACTGAATGATTTCAATGGTACATTTTAGCTCCAAATTATATGACATAAGAATAAGAGTAACAAAAAACCAATAACAATGATTTGTTCTAGGATTTTTTCTATTGGAATTCCATTGGGCATAGAGATGAAAAGAATGAAATGACAACAACCATGGTAACAGCAATTGAGATGCATGGCACTTGTTAAGCACTTTAGATATATTATCTTATATGAGTCTCACAATAACCTTGTGAGGTAGAAGCTATCATTACCCTCATTTTGTAAATAATGAAACTGAAGCTCAAAGATCTCAAGTGACTTACTCAGGGTCACATAGTGAGTAAATGTCTAAGGGAGGCTTTAAGCATGGTTCTTAGACTCCAAACTATCTGAGGTTGTGTCTACTAATATTGTTCTTATGCAGCTAGACTTGGAGCACCATACCCATCTGGTGAAGATAGGAAAATGGAGCTTCCTCTTACTTTCCTAAGCTTGCTACCTTTTATACTAGACTGCACAGTTTTTCTTGCTTATGAGGTACTACAAAATGGCAAATGGAGGTATTACCTGATATCATATAATTTTAGAACTGGAAGAGACTTAATAGGTCATGTAACCTAATTTCTTCATTTTTCAGATAAGAAAACTGAGGCTCACATATGGTGGTAAAATTAAGGTCAAGGCAAGGTCATAGAGTCAGTTATTTATTGACATAGAAACTTAGAACACGTCTCTCCTCAGTCTAAAATTCTTTCTAATATATCATGTTGCCTTATACATTCTTTTGTATTTTTTTACTCTTTGATCTCAATTCCACATAAATTTATGTCCTGGGCTCACTTTTATAAATATTTATATAAGATTTACATTTTCAAAATTTTTAAAGGAAACTGATTTTTCCTTATCTGCTATTTTTCTTTCTTTTTATTAACTTATCCAAGAAATATGATCGTGACAGCCCAATAGAATATTTAATGCTGACACCTATTATTAAGCTGGAAATTTTGATGAGTTTTAAAGACAGATCCTTGTGACCTGGAAAAATAAATCAAGGTCATTGCTTGACTCATGCAAAGTCCCCTCATGCATTTACATTACAATGTAATTATAGCAAACTGATGCACAGTCCTGAAAAAGCTATAACATACTCACTGTTGATGTGTATGCATAGGAGGATGAATAAATGATTGAGAGAATTTAAGGAGAAAAACCAATTCAGTTCCATAAGGAAGAAGCTGTTGACTCATTGTTGGGAAGACTGAATTTCTCACGATAGACCTTTTACCAAAGATATTAGTAATGGGTGAAATGATCTGAGGAAATATTCTAGTTATTGTGATTTAACCCAAGCTTTAACATTCCCAGTGGACCAACATTTCACACATTTCTTTATCATGCTTCTCAAACATTTTATAAACTTTAGAGGTAAGATCATAAACAACTAACAATTTCAGACTTCTTTTGATCAATTCCAAGATTCACAAATCTGTGTCTTAGAAAGTTTAGAAGAAGCTATTAAAAGGGCATGCAGTTAGTGTAAGAAAATTCTAGAATAGTGTAAAAAAAAGAGGATAAATTGTGGGAAAATGGATAGGTCATATTTATCAAAACCCAGTCTCTATTATACTGGGGACAGAACTAGCCATGTTTCATTTGCTATCCCCTGCCCGCTGCCACCCCCACCCCCATTCTTTGGTCAGCAATTCTGATTTTTTGAGCATAATATGAAGTTATGGTGGTCTGGGGAGGATACCCCATGAATCATGAAACAGTTATACTTGGGAGCAAAGGCGAGGGGAGGTGAGGACAAGTGGAGCTGAAACTTCTCCAGCTAAAGGAATTTATTTTTACTTTTCCTTTATTTCTTCCTTCTCTATCTATAACTGGGATGCAGATTTTCTGCACCAAGAAAAACATGTCTTTGTCTGTGGAAGGACAAGGAGCCTAGTGGCTGTAACTGAGGATATAATACATAGACTTGATTCTGGAAAGAAAAAAGACTTCTCTCTTTCTACAACTGTAAGAGTTCCATTATTCCTCCTAGTAGAATGGAAGAAGAATCTCTTCTATCTAACCTCATATTATGTAATAATTACAAGCAGAAGCAATTAAATTTTTGGACACTGGCTCACATTCTATATCACTAGTAATCCTTGCTATTTGAAAAAAAAATCTCATTGTAAATTCTTCTTAAGGTCAAAACAAGTCAATAAAATACATTTATTAAATGTTTACTATGTGCACGTATTATGGTAATTGCTAGGGAAGCAATAAAAGTTGAAAAAAAAAGAAAAACAGTCCCTATCCTCAAAGACTTTATATTTTAATTGGAGGAGATAACACATACAAGGAGAACTGAAGAAAAGGGGGAGGGGAGAGAAGGTAACCATGTGGGAGCATAGTGATGAAATTCAGAGAATGAGGGATGGATAGTTAGGGGTTGTCTGTAAAATTAAGAGTAAATAATCTCTTAAAATATTTTTTATTTATTTCATTATATTACATATTTACAAATTATATTTCAAGTTCTAAATTCTCTCCCTCCTCCCCCCTGCCCTTGATATTTTTGATCTTTTGTTCCTCCAGGTGAATTCTGAAATTATTTTTCCTAGATCTATATAATAATTCATTAGTAATTTGATTTATATGGCAATAAATAGTAAATTAACTTAGCTAGAATTGTCATTTTTATTATGTTGGCTCAGCTTACTCATGAACAATTAATATTTCACTAATTGTTTAGATTGTGTGTATGTGTGCATGCACAGGTGAAAAGTGTTTTGTAATTGTGTCATAAAATACCTGTTTTTTTCTTTGCAGATAAACTCTGAAATATTTTATATTGTCTTCAGTTATTTTAAATGGAATTTCTCTTTCTATAACTTCCTGCTTAGTTTTTTTTTTTGTAGTTTATAGAGATACTGGTTATTTTTGTGGGTTTATTTTATATCCTGCAACATTCCTGAAGTTGTTAATTTTTCAGCTAGTTTTTCACTTGATTCTCTAGGGTTCTCCAAGTATATCATTTTATCATCTATCAAGAGTGACAATTTTGCTTTTTCTTGCCTATTTTTATTCTTCTAATTTCTTTTTTCTTTTCTTAATGTAGTTGGTAGCATTTCTAATACAAAACTGAATAACAGTAATGATAATATATTTCCTTGTTTCACCCCTGTTTCGAACACTTCAATTGTATAACCATTAAAGATGCTGCTTCCTCTTGTTATAGAGAGATGCTACTTATTATTTAAGAAAAGATACATTTATTCCTATGCTATGTAGTGTTTTTTTAAGTATTCCATTTTCCCAATTATGTGTAAAGATAATTTTAACGTGAATTTTAAAAATTAGTTCCAAATTCTCTCTCTCCCTCCTTGCAATCCTCTTTTCCTCAGAAGGTGAGCACTTTGAAATCATTTGTGCAATCATGCAAAACATATTTCCATGCTAGTCATTTTGTGAAAGATGCAGAACATGCCAAATGAAAAAAAATTAAGCAAAAATAATATGCTCGGTCTGCATTCAGACTGTATCAGTTCTTTCCCTGGATCTGGATTGCATTTTTCATTGAGTTCTTTGGAATTGTCTTGGATCATTTTACTGCTGAGAATAGCTGTTGTTCACAGTTCATCATTGTATAATATTGCTGTTACTATGTACAACATTCTGCTGGTTCTGCTCATTTCACTTCATATCAATTCATGTAAGTCCTTTCATGTTTTCTTCTGAAATCAGTGCATTCCAGTTATTTTATATAGCACAATAGTATTGTATTACAATCTGATACCAGAATTTGTTCAGCTATCTCCAAATCTCTCAATTTCCAATTCTTTGCCACCACAAAAAGAGTTGCTATTAATATTTTTGTACAAATAAAGCCTTTCCCCTTTTTTATCCCTTTGGGATAGAGACCTAGTAAGTAGTGTTATTGCTGGATCAAAGTGTATTCACAGTTTGATTGCCTTTTGGGCATAGTTCCAAATTGCTTTCTGTAATGGTTGGATAAGTTCACAACTTAACCAACAGTGTTTTAATGTCACAATTTTCCTACATCCCCTCTAAGAATTATTGTTTTTTTTTTCTTTTCTGTTATTTTAGCCAGTCTGATAGGTGTGAAGTGGTATACTAGCTATTTTAATCTATAGTTCTCTAATCAATATTGATTTAGACCATTTTCCATATGAATACAGAAAGCTTTGATCTTTCCATCTGAAAACTACCTGCTTATATTATTTAAACCATCATTAACTGAGTAATGACCTGAATTCATATAAATTTGACTCAATTCTCTATTGTTTGAAAAATGAGACCTTTATTAGAGTTACTACCTATAAAAATTATTTCCTAAATTTCTGTTTTCCTTCTAATCTTGGTTGAATTGTTTTTGTTTGTGCAAAATGTTTATTTTATTTATTTTTTATTTTTTTAAAGCAATTGGGGTTAAGTAACTTGCTCAAGGTTACACAGCCAGGTGTTTCTGGGTGGGTGCTAAGTGTCTGAGCCCAGCTTTGATTCCAGGTCATAATGACTCTGGGGCAGTGCTCTTATTCACTGTGCTATGTGGCTGGCCCTGTGCAAAATCTTTTAAAGTTTAATATAATCAAAATTGTCCATTTTATATCTAGTATGGCTTTCTATCTCTTATTTAGTCATACATTCTTACCTTAACCATAAATTTGATAGGTAAACTACTCCTTGCTTTCCCAAATTAGTTATGGTATCACACTTTATATTTAAATCATATAGCCATTTTGCCCTTATCTTGGCATATGGTATCAAGATGTTGGTCTTTATCTAGTTTCTGCCAAATTGTTTTACACTTTTCTTAGTAGTTTTTGTCAAATACTTATTTCTTATGTCAAAATCTTGGATCTTTGGGTTTATCAAACTCTAAATTACTTGGTCTATTTCTGAAAACAAATAGAAAAAAAGGAAAAGAACCTATGTAAAATGTTTATAAAAGCTCTTTTTGTAATGGCAAAGAACTGAAAATTTCAGGGATACCCATCAATTGGAAAAAGGTTAAACAAGTTGTGCCATATGATTGTGATGGAATATTCTTCTGCTATAAAAAAGGTGAGCTCAATGATTTTATAAGAACATGGAAAGGCTTGCATAAAATGATGAAGAACAAAATGATCAGAACCAAGAGCAGAATTACAACAGCAATATTATTTTAAGAAAAAATTTGAATGAATGTTTTAACTATTTAAAATATTTTAACTATTATAAATACCCAAATTAACCACAAAGGACATATGAAGAAAGACTCATCCTATATCTGGAGAAAGAATTGATAAATAAAAGTGTGTATAGAATAAGTTTAGACATAGACATGCACATACAAATATATACACATATACATCCACATATATACGTTATATATACATCCATATATACAGCATACACAATACATGTATAATGTATGTATATATGTATGTGTACACATATAGTATATATGTACATATATAAATATATATACACATATATGTGTGTAATGGAAGCCATCTTTAGGGAAGGGGGAGAGAAAAAAAAAGAAATTTATGTGATAATTTTGTTCTATGTTTGAAAAGAATAACAAGTTTAGCATAGTAGATTTGCAGTTTCAGTGCAATAATATTTATTGTACTATGTTATGGAAAATACTTGTTTTATTCCATAAATTAAAAAAAATTTATAAAAATCCTACAAGGTTACCATGGTCATTTACCACTATATCTTTTGTACCTAATCTATTTCACTGATCCATTACTCTTAAATGTATTTCTTAACTAGTACCAGAGACTTTTGAGGATTACTGCTTCATAATATAGCTTGAGATCTGGTAGGGCTAGGTCACCTTCATTTATATTACCACCCCCCATCAATTCCCTTGGTACTCTTGACCTTTTGTTCTTCTAGAAGAATTGTTATTTTTTTATTAGCTTCATAAAATATTTTTTGTTGTTTCCTGGGTATGATGCTGAATAAATAAATAAATTTAGGTATAATTGTCATTTTTATTATATTGGCTTGGTCTACCCATGACCAATTGATATTTTTTCTGTTTAGATCTAAATTTATTTGTATGAGAATTATTTTATAATTCTATCCATATAGTTCCAAGGTCTTTCTCATATTTTTAATTGGAATGGGCATTGTATTTTGACATAATTTTTTTTCTGCATCGATTGAGATAGGTATATGATTTTTTTTGGTTATTGATATGGCAAATTATGCTAATAGTTTTCCTAACATTGAACCAACCTTGCATTCTTGGTATGAATCTTACCTCATTATAGTGTATGATATTTGTGATCTATTGCTGTTATCCCTTGCCAGTATATTATTTAAAAATTTGCATTTATATTCATTTGAAAAATTGATCTATATATTTTTTCTACTTTTGCTCTCCCTGTTTTAGGTATCAAAATCATACTTTTGTCCTGAAAAGAATTTGGTAGGATCCCCTATTTACCCATTTTTTTCAAATACTTTATATACTTTTGGCATTGTTTTTTTCTTAAAAATTTGGAGAGTTCACTTGTAAATTCTACTAGTCCTTGAGATTTGTTCTTAAGGAGCTAATTGATGACTTGCTCTATTTGCTTTTGCTGTGATGGAGTTATTGAAGTATTCTATTCTGTTAATGTTGACAGTTTATTTTTTGTAAATATTCATCCATTTCACTTTGATTGTAGATTTTACTGGCATATATTTGGGTAAAATAATTACTAATATTGCTTTAGTTTCATCTTCATTGGTGGTGCATTCCCCCTTTTAATTTTTGATATTGGTAACTTGGTGTTCACCATTTTCACTCAAATTAAACATTTATGTACTTTTTTCCCCAAAAAATCATCTCCTAGCTTTATTTATTAGTCCACCTTTTCAATTTTATTAATCTTCCCTTTAATTTTTAGGGTTTTCATTTTGATTTTTAAGTGGAGATTTTTTTTTAGTATATACAATATTTATTTTTATTTTTCTTGATTGCATGTAAACAAAAACTTTTAGCATTAATTTTTTTAATGAATTATTTAATCAGTTTATTGTTTAGTCTACATGATGCCAAACAACTTCATGGACTGGTTTTGGGGAAATGGGGGTGTTTCGTACTTAACTGTAAGGTTTTTTAACTAAACTCAACGATTCAGCTAGTTGTTTTGGATCTGTGCGGACAGTTTAAGATATTTAAAGTACTTGATCAAAGTAACCCAGATAATCAGTGGCATGGCCAGAAAAGAACTCAAACCTCAGGGCTCTGAGGTGAGTGCTCCTTTCACAGGGCTGTGCTTAAATAAATGATGTCTGTGTAAGCTGTGGCCCATTCTAATTCTTCAAATACACTAAGCAGGAAGAGGAAGTGTGCCTTGAAATTAAATCAGAAATGTTTCCATGCACTGGCTCCCTTGAAACACCTAGTTGTTATCTTAGAATCAATTTACAAAGCAGAAAATTTGGCTTTCAGAAATCAAATTCTCAAAATAAAATGCTGCCATGAAAATTATTTTCTTTAACAATGTTTCCAACATTTGCTTAAAAACACAAAAGGGGCGGGGGGGGGAGGGCATTTGAAGACATCATCTTTAGAAATACTGTGATCTAATGGGCAAGGATGAGCTGAGTCCCCTATCCCACAGGCAGATTTTGAGGGCTGCCTCATTTCAATTTCTGAGAGACACAGTCAGATCTCCTTTCCTCTGACTTTTCAGACAGTCAGTCTTTCTGGGATGGAATGAGTACTGGATACACCTGGCACAGAGGAATGTACTAGATGGCCACTGAGGGTCCCTTCTGTTTCTTTAATTCTATAAACAAATTCCCCACCTGAGCTCTGTGCACCCCTCTTCTGCTGCTGAAAAGATGACAGTTCTGCTGTAGAATCAGAGGAGGACTTGGAGGAAGGAGAAGAAGGTGAGGAGTATGGAGGAAGAAATGACCTTTGGGACCTGGTTACTATTTCTGCTTTGCTTCTGATCCCTAAACTGGGATTCAGAAAAACCACAAGGTAATGCAGGTCAAGGGATCAAAGGTGAAGGGTCACACATTATTAAAAAGAAATCCAAAAGGACGTCTGCATCATGATCTCTCATCAGTGTTCCAGCGGTGCCTCTCTCTGGGTAAACTTGAAGATTTCGGTAGACATTCAAGCAGCTTTTTCGGTAAAAAGATTTTTACATGACTGCCATTGCTGTTCCTATGATCATCCATCAAGAAGTGCTGAGATGAGAATGCAGTGACTATTTTTCCAACGGCAACAGCATATCTAACACTCCAGTCTTCTGCCAGAACCCGAGCCCCTGGGGCAGGCAGGCAGCACAGGGCTGGTCCTAGGCTGTGCTGCAGGAACACACATTCCTGTTTGTTTTCAGCAGCCATTTCCCCTCCGCGCGCCACATCCTCCTCCTCCTCTTCCTCCTCCTTGTGACCTGGATCCCGAGAGCGCACCTCGTACCGCCTCCGCCAGCTCAGCCACTAGCATTAATTTTTAAAAAGCAATTGAGTTCCAAATTTTGTCTCCCTTCACTCCCCTCTACCCTCCTTGAGAAGTCAAACAATTGGATATAGTCCATAAATGTGCAGTTGTGCAACACATTTCCACATTAGCCATATTGCAAAAGAAAACACATACCAAAAAAGAGAAAGAAAAATCCAAGAATAAATACAGTTAAAAAAAAAAGGATGGTTTAATGTGCATTCAGATTCCATCAGTTATTTCTATGAACCTGGATATCATTTTTCATCATAAGTCTTTCATATCATTGTATTTCTGGGCATAGCTAAGCTCACAGTTGATCTTTGTACAATATTGCTGTTACTGTATACAAGATTCTCCTGGTTCTGCTCTTTTTAAATTTCCATTTGTTCATGTAAAATCTTACCAGGTTCTTCTGGAAGCATCCTGCTTATCATTTCTTCACCATTTGATAGCACTTTGGGCATAGGTCCACATTGCTTTCCAGAATGTTTTGAACACTTCACAACTCTATCAACAATGCATTAGTGTCCCAATTTTCCCACATCCCCTCCAAAATGTATAATTTTCATTTTTTGTCTTATTAGCTAAGCTGACAGGTGTGAGGAGGTACCTCAGGGTTTAGTTTGTATTCCTCTAATTAATAGAGATTAGAGCATTTTTATGTTATAGATAGCTTTCATTTCTTCTTTTGAAAACTACCTGTTTATATCCTTTCCCCATTTATAAATTGTGGAATGACTTGTATTCATATACATTTGACCCAGTTTTCTATATATTTGAGAAATGAGGCCTTTATCAATGAAATTTATTGTAGAAAAATTTCCTCCAGTTTCCTACTTTCCTTCTAATCTTGGCTTCATTGGTTTTATTTGTGCAAAACCTTTTAAATTTGATGTAATTAAAATGATCTGTTTTACTTCCTGTATTGCTCTTTCCATATCTCTTTGGTTATAAATTCTTCCCTTATTCATTTCTGATAGAAAAATATTCCATGCTCCCCTAATTTGTTTATGATATCACTCTTTATGCCTAAAGTTTCTAATTAATTGTGTTTTTTTTTCATTTGTTGGGTTTTTTAAGGATAATTTTAATTGCATGCCCAATTCATTGATTGACTCTTTATTTTACTGATATACACGTTAAAAGACAAAAATTTCCCCTTAGCACTGCTTTGGCTCCACCCAGCAGGTTTAGTAATCTTGTCGTATTGTTGTCATTCTCTTTAATGAAATTATTGATTGTTTCTATGATTTGTTCTTTCACCCACTCTTTCTGTAAGATTAGATTATTTAGTTTTCAACTAACTTTTGATCTATGCTTCCATAGCCCTTAATTAAGAGTATTTTAATTGTATTATGATCTGAAAACTGTGTATTTATTATTTCTCTATTTATACACTTGGTTGTGAGGTTTTTGTACCCTACTTGAAGGTGTCTTATACAGCTGAGATAATGTATATTCCTCTCCATTCCCATTCATTTTTTTCCAGAGGTTTATCACATCTAACTTTTATAAGATCTATTCATCCCCTTTACTTCTTTATCATTTATTTTATGATGAGATTTTTCTATGAGCAGAAAGTTTTGGTCCCCCACTAGTATAGTTTTACCATCTATTTTATTCTATAATTCATTTAACTTTTCCATTAATAATTTGGATGCTTTGCCATTTTGTGCCTATATGTTCAATATTGATATTACTTAATTTTCTTTGGAGTTTTTTTTTTTTAGCAAGATGTAGTTTCCCTGCTTATTACTTTTCATTAGGTCTCTTTTTGCTTTTGCTTTATCTGTTTGCTTCTCCTGGCTTTTTTTTTTCAATTCACCTGTAGCCTAATAGATTCTTCTCCTGCCTCTTAATTCTGGGGGTGTCTCTCTGTTTCTAGTTTGTTTCTTGTAAACAGTGTATTTTTGTGTTCTGGTTTCTAATCCATTCTGCTATCTGCTTCCATTTTATGGGTGTGTTGATACTATTCACATTCAGAGTTATGATTGCTAACTGTGCATTCCGCTCCATCCTATTTTCTTCTATTTATCCCTTTTCTCTCTCTTTTTATTTTGTACCTCTTCTAAAGTGTGTTTTTCTTCTGAGGACCACCTTATATTATCTACCTCCCCTTTTAACTTCTCCCTACCCCTACCTCCTTCTCTTTTCTTCCTCCTTCTACTTCCTTGTTAGGTCAATTATATTTCTATTACCAGTTGAATGTATACACACACACACACACACACACTTTTTCTATTTTTTTTTCTTGAAGTTTTATTGATATATTTTGTTTTCACATCAGCCATTTTGGGATATGTCCTCTCCCCATCCTCCAATCAGAGACCCGTTCCATGTAACGAAAAAAAGCAGTTAAGCAAAACCGATACAGCTACATCTTCTAATATTTTATGCAACATTCATACCCACTAATCCAAGGAAAGAAGAGAAAGGCATTTATGGCTTGTTCTATTTCATTTTCTAAGAACATGTTGTTTAAGCTATTTCTTATTTTGTGTATTTTATATTTTGTAGCGTAATCACATTTTTTGTTAAAAACTGTAACATCTCAACTTGACTGAATCCCTACAAATCCTTATCTGCACTCATTTAGCCACTGCCCTGCTTAGCTGCCAATCTCTTGTCTCTCTCTTCAGCAATTGTAAGGCAGATACCCTTTCCTCAGGGAAGAGATCCAAGGCTTATTACCTTTGCCAGTAACAAAAATGTTGGAGAGCCTGGTGGCAAAACTATTGCCATTGGCATCTTTTACATGGACAACATCAAAAGAGCCAGGATGTTTCTCTGTTTGTGATCACACCAATTCGACCCAAATTAGCCCCACCGGTCACCATACATAGGTTACCAGTATCAAACTTGATAAAATCAGTGATCTTGCCAGCCTCTAAATCAATCTGAACTGTCATTCACTTTGATCAGAGGATCTGGGTAACGGATGGTATGGGCATCATGGGTCACCAGATGGGGAATACCTTTTGTACCCACAAAAGTTTTCCTCACTTTGCACAATTTATATTTAGCTTCCTTGGCTGTAATATGATGAAAGGCAAAGTGTCCCTTTGTGTCATAAACCAGATGGAAATGTTCACCTGTCTTCTCAATGCTAATGACATCCATAAAGCCAGCTGGGTATGTAATATCAGTGTGAACCTTGCCATCATTCTGATGAATCACTGCATGCAGATCTTCTTTACTTCATCTCCAGTCAGGGCATACTTCAGTCTGTTTCTCAGGAAGATGATGAGTGGGAGACACTCCCTAAACTTGTGGGGACCTGTTGATGGTCTTGGAGCAAAAACTTCTGTTAACTTGTCCAGCATCCAATGCTTTGGAGCTGCTACACACTTCAAATGCTTCTTGGGACCACGAGCCATGGTTACACTGAACCTGAGTTAAAATGAGAACTTTACTCAGCTGTAGGATCAGAGTCTCTGTCTACTTATACTCTGTGTGTGTTTGGCCAATTCACTGTACCCTTTCGGGCCTTACCGTATTTATCAGCAGCGCAAATAGACGTTCCAAAGGCCACACAGAAAGAGCCACACTTTTTCTTCTGAAACCAGTTTAGAGGTGTGAGGTTCAAGCATTGCTTCCCTCCTTCATTTCACCCTTCACTGTAAAAAACTCTTCCTTATGTGCTTCTTTATATGAGATAATTTTCCTCATTCTTCCTCTCCCTTCCTGCTTCTCCAAGGGCATCCATTTCTTGGTTGGCCATTTTTTTGTATATTAAATCAACATAATTGACTTACTCCCATGCCTTCTTTCTTGTAGAATCCTTCCAGCAGCTCTAATAATGATAACATTTTTAGAAATTTCATTTATTGTCTTCCCATATAGGAAGGTAAAAAAAAAATTAACCCTATTGAGTTCCTTATGATTTCTATTTCATGTTTGCTTTTTCATGCTTCTATGGAATCTTACATTTTAAGATCAAATTTTCTATTCAGTTCTGGTGCTTTCATCAGAATAGTAATATTTCATCTTTCGATCTGCATTCTGTTTCTTACTCAGGAAATGCACCTCATTTCTTGGGATTGCAATCAGTGTTGCTTCTTGAGGTCTCCATTCCTTTGGTACCAGGAGTAATAGTGTTCCTCAATGTTCCTGATCTCTTGTGCCTAGAAGTGTTACTACTCCAAAGGATCCCTGTTCTATTGGGGCCAGAAATGATGTTGTTCTTTAGGGTTCCTGATCCCTCTTGACCAAAAATGTTCCACTCTGCCCTTGAACTCTGACCCAGAAGTAGATAAGGGCAATTTATTTGCCAAATAAAATTTAATCTGTTTGTCCAGCACAATGCAGGGACCCCCTGTAAACTCTTTCTGACCATTTGCCAGGTTCCCTTATTATCTCTGACTTAAAATCTTTGGAAGCTGCTGCTATTTCTGACACCATCACCTAGTCCTGCCACTGGTGGATTCTAGATCACTCTCCATTACTGTTTCAGAGATCTTTTTTCTGACCTCTTAAGTTATCTTGGACTGGTTTATTGTCTTACTCTGAACTTTTATTTGCCCTGTCACTCCAGAATTTGATTTGAGGCATTGTTTTAAGTTGTTTGGAGGGGAATGTTAAGAGAGCTGGGCTTTGTGCCTTCTCTTCTCCACTATTTTTGGTCCACTCTCAAGAGTTCCTAAAGAATTTTTATGTAAGGGATTTTGTTATAGACAATGTTTCATAATGTATTATTTATTTATATATGCATTTATGGGGATGTATTTCTCAAAATATGTTTATGTTTGATAATGTGTAATCAACTTTCCCCCTTCTCTACTACTCAATGCATAGATAGATACCCTAGGAGTATAGAGCGGGAGGGTTATTTAGAACTTTGAGGTTATTTAGTATCCTCTTATTTTTTTCTTCTTTTTTCTTTTTTTTTTGCTTTTTGGAGGGGAGGGGAGGGCAATTGGGGTTAAGTGACTAACACATGGCTAGCTTTTGTGTTAAGTGTCTGAGGCTGGATTTGAACCCAGGTCTTACTGACTCCAGGGCCGGTGCTCTCTTCACTGTGCCACCTAGCCACCCCACTATCATCTTGTTTTAAAGATGAAAACACTGACATCTAGTAAGATTCAGCAAAATGAAAAAAATACTGACTCTAGTCAATTACTACCTAAGACAAGAAGATATAGAAATTATGTATACAAACACATGTAACTGTATATATACATATATTATCTGTTGACTAAAATTCAGTGAGAATAGGTATTCTGATATTAGCCTCAGAGTCAGAAAACCAGGGTTCAATCACATGCCCTTATATTAGCTATCCATATCTGTTGCCAAGTCAGTTCCCCTCACAGACCCTTAGTTTCTCCATCTGTAAAATCTGGACTTCTCTTTGTTAAGTTGTGTAGTTGTGTCTGACTCTTTGTGACTATTTTTTTTAAAGCAATTGGGGTTAAGTAACTTGCCCAAGGTGTGTGTGTGTGTGTGTGTGTGTGTGTGTGTGTGTGTGTGTGTGTGTTAAGTATCTGAGTCTGGAACTGATCCCAGGTTCTCCTGTTTCTGGGGCCAGGGCTCTTACTCACTGCACCATGTAGTGGCCCCATGACTCCATTTTTAAATGAGATTTTCTTGGCAAAGGTACTGGATTAGTTTGCCATTTCCTTCTCCAGGGTCCCTATTTTACATTTGAAGAAACTGATACAGAGATCAAATCATTTGCCCAGGGCAGCTACCAAATGTCTAATGATCAATTTGAACTCAGGTCTTTCTCACTCCAGGTCTAGCACTCTATTAACTGTACCACCTAGGTTCCTCCAAAATCTAAATGTTCATATCATAATACCTTGCTTCACAATGTTGTTGAGAGGAATTGTGTTCCGAAAACCTGTCGCCATTACCAATATTTGAGTGAGCTCTTACGTTCCTTCTAACTGCAAAATACACTCTGATACTCTGAAGTCTTGGTGGCTTTATTACAGTGGGTTCTACCTCCATTGACAGGATTACAAACCTTCTATTTTCTTTATGCTAAATCCCATTTACCTAAGTTTTTCTATAATTTTCCAGAGAGGAATTGCCCAATATTATAGCTCTCTCACTTGAGAGAGCTCCCAGGTCCTACCAGGCTAGAGAGGCTTTGAGGTTGGGCTCACCAACAATCTTATGTCTAAAAACATTGGCCACTACTGAGGGATAGTATTTGACCATGACAACTAATAACAAAGATTTTAAAAAGATAAAATTTCATACTGTCATTTAAAAATTAGATTTTTTTTGTAGATCATTCCTGGCAGAACTCCATGCCAGAAAGTTGATCTGGTCACAAGCATCAAAGATAAGGAAGATTATTTATTTTCTATCAAGTAAATCCATCATTGAGTGGACACCATTTAAAGCATCTGAATAAAGGTAATGTATGAGCCAGTGGAATGCAATGAATTCTTATTTCTGCAAACATCTGCATCTGCATAATGTTTAATGCAAGATATCTTGAAATTTGCCCAAAAGGCTTTTTAGTCTCCAGGTTAGTGGGGAGAAAGCCCCATGGTGACACACTTAAAAAGCTATGAAGAGAATGAGAAACCATATCTCGTCTTCCAGGGTTGGAGGGTAAAGTAAATAGGATTGTGTCCCTTCAGAGTAACAGTAGTTAATATGCAGATGGAGCACTTCTGGAGAATTAGTTTGGCTCTGATTCAGCTCCTAGCAATATCAATATTAAATTTCCACTTAAGTCTCCAGTACAGATGAATAAGTAGAGGATTAACATATTTCCAAATTCATTCTTATTATTTATCTTGATGGCTGGTTTCCTGCACTGAAAACAAAAACTTACTAAATTAGTCCACAGAAAAATTATTTATACCATAAAAAAGGGAAAAAAGATATTTTGTCCTCATAAAGGCCATTTGCTCAAAATATATGGTTGTTTTACAGCAGCATAAATGGAAAATGGTCACTTTTCCTGTGATTTTAACATGGCTGACATTTAGAATAGTTTCTCCCCCAAAACATCTATGGAACCAACATGAGCTTGTGATTTAGACCAGGAATTGTTTTCGCAAAAAGCCAAACTTACACACTAATGAAGTTAAGCACTTTAAATGAACAGATTTATGGGTTGCATGCCACACTGGAAAATTAATTGCATTTGTCCATCTTTTTTTTTCCTTTTTCTTTTACATTGCTAACCAGGTATAAAGAACAGTGGTTGGCTGCTATCATATAATGTTCCCTATCGTGATTTCTATTGTGCTTACGTTTCATCCATCATTTTACTCTTGAAATTTGGCACAATATACATAAAATTAGAATATCTGCCCCTGGTATTATAGATGCTGCCAGACAGCACCACTGATATGAAAAAAAAAATAGGCTCTTTGCAGACCACCCTTCAACCATCACAATGACAAAATAATTGTAGGACCCGCAAGATTAGTCAAACTGCATGGGAACAGGACACTCAGTTTGTGACAGAAGCAAGTATGCTATTAAGGAAGTAGCCAAGTAGGGGCATGCTGTTCTGACACTTTTCTTGTTGCCGATGAATATAGAATGACTTCTTTGAGTGAAAGTCAGGGCATGGTGATTAGCATAATTAGAACATACACATATGCCACAGTTGTAACTGTATAAAATTCCAGTGAGTAAAGATTAGGAACAACTGGAAATAGGTTCCCTGCTACTATGCAGGCATCCCCTGGAGAAAAGGCTGAGATTAGGTAGTGGTTAAGAACACACACCTGGATGCAGCTCTACCGGAGTTCCCAAGTCTGATTGACCTGGAATGGAATTGTTTGCTGCATTCTGAGACATGGGGAAGATCTTCCAAATAAAAATCATCTTGTTGGCCTTGTGCAGATGTATTATTTCCTAAAGCCTGTGAATTTTGTCCTTCATATTTTAAGAGGAAGCCAGATAACAGTTTTCCCCTCTCCATGAAAATTTCCACTAAGTGAGGAAGCATCTAAGAACAACTTTAATTTTCAAATAACACAGATGACTGTAGGTCAAATTAATGAGGCATTTTGTGTACTGTTCCTACTGTGCCTTTTTCAATTTCTCCATGATCTTAAAATTGAAGTGTTGGCAGATCATAAAACCATTGATCTGGAGTTGGAAAGGGCCTTAATCCAACTGTCTCATTTTACAATGAGGACATGGAGACCCAGGGAAGTTAAATGACTTCTTTGAAGTCACTCAGGCAGTTAATGTTAAGGGCTGTAATTTGAACCCAGCACTCCAGAATTAATATATTTTCTACTGAAGATCAGGAAATTATAAACACCCACAATGGTTTAATTGAAGAATATAGCTCCCCTTTGCATTAACATGGTTTTAGCACAGATAAGACCTATTTGTAAATTATCTAAAAGGTAAAATATAATATTTTATTACTGTAATATATTAATGATAGTGAGATAAACCTGACATCAGGAAAATTTGGCTTCATATCCTGCCTCAGATATTTAATATGTGTGTGAGAATTGCAAGTCACTTTGACCTCTTTATGCCTTGATTTCTTCATATATAAAATCAGGTATTGAAGCACCTGCTAAATTGTTGTGAGAGTTAAGTGAAATAATATATAATAAATGGTTCTACAAATCTTCAAGAGCTTCAGAAATGTGTTTTAGTGATTACAACAATGATGATGACTACTACTACTATTCATTTATTACTATCATTACTGCTACTGTTCCTACTCCTACTCATTATTATTATTATTATACTACCAATAATAATTTTGTATAAAATATTTTCTTTCCCAAGAAGTTTTTTTTTACATAGTCCACTTTTTAATTATTGAAGTAAAGAAATAGTGTGGCATGGAGTTTGCAGACATGTCTTAATGTCAGAAATACTTAGGTTCAAGTTCTGACACACCCTTCTTTTGTGATTTGGGGCAAGTCTCTCAACCTCTCAGTACCTCAGGCAACTTGGCGAAGACTATAAAGTGTAGATATGTTGTCAATTTGCAACAGTGGGAAGTCTCCACATAGAAAATTCTCCACCTGATTAACATCACAGCTCTGGGGAAAACAATAAAAATAAACCTCCACCTGTGAAAATTAAAAATTCATGTAAAGGTAGATGGATGTTTTATATGGATTTATACCCTTAAGATAAAATTTAATATATGGACAAATTTATATACTCATAATAGAAACAATATAAGCAAATGTATATCTTAGAACACAAATGATATGTGCATTCAAATTTGTGTTTATATCATAAATTATATTTATATATAATTTATGTTTATGATATAAATAATAACTATATAGATAAATTTACATTCAAGAAAACCTGGAAACCTCACTTGAAAATCTCACTTGAAAACCAGGGAAGCCTCACTTAACTATCACAATAACCTTATAAGCAGGTATTTCACTGCCTGGTTTTATGAGGAAGCTGAGGCATAGAGAGGTTGAAGTGACATGCTTGACTCACACAGCTGCTCAGTGTCTGAGGCAAGATTTGAAGCCAGCTTTTCTTGATTTCTAATTCATCCAATAAATAAAAAAACACATGTATATACATGTACATACATATTTATCAATCTCTTATCTCTCTATAATAGTAAAAATGCAGCTTAAAAATGAAAACATTACATTTATCTCCAAATATCAAATTTAGCCCAAGAGATTATTCTTTTTTTTTCTTTTTGGAGGGCAATTATGGTTAAGTGACTTGCTCAAGGTCACATAGCTAGTAAGCATTAGGTGTCTGAGGCTAGATTTGAACTCAGGTCCTCCTGACTCCAGGGCCAGTGCTCTATTCACTGCACCACCTAGCTACACCCCAAGAGCTTATTCTTAAGCTTATAGCTGAAATTATTCAAAGATTTCAGATGATTACAGAACCTCATTTAAAAAAATAAAGAAAAGAAAAAGTAGCAAAAAGATAAGGAACTCTTTCCAACTCAGTGTATTGCTTCTTTCCTGGTGTCCGGCCCTACCTTGACCATATCTTTCCTGGTATGTCATATACTCTTTAGGTTCTGGAATCTATTATAGATTTTTTTTATCTTTATGTAATAGTTCACATTTATACAGAACTTTTATGTTTACAAAATAATTCTTTTCTCTGAAAACAACCCTGTGAGATAGTAATGATGGTATAATTACCCCCATTTATCAATGAGGAAACTAAATTTTAGAGAGGTCTTAGTGACCTTCCCATGGTAATGCAACAGGCAAACATCAGAGGTGGAATTTAAAGCCAGATTTTCCCATTCTCAAATCCATCATTCTTTGCATTATCTCATGTTCCCACTTGATTGCTGATATTAAGTAGACAAAAGGCAAAGATTGGCTAAATTTTCCTTCTGAGTCACCAAAGGAACAAATCATTAGAAACTTTTTAGTGACACATTCTTTTTATTTCAAAAATAAAAATAATCCCATTCTTGTCCCCAAGGTTTCATTTTTTTCATATCTGAAAGGGATCTTAGAGTAATAAAGTTCAATCCCCTAGTTTTATAGGTGAGCAAACTGAATCCTTAATAGTTTGAATGGTTTGCTCAAGATCAAACAGGCAGCAAGCAACAGAACCAAGATTTAAATCCAACACCTCTGACTTCAAATTCACTATTCACACAGTTTCTTTGTGATTGTACCAGAACTGTTTGTACCAGATAGCAAGGACTGGTTGTTAAATTTTCAGCACAAGCAAAAGAACCTCAGAAACCTTAGAAATTGAAAACATTGCAAATTAAGGATTGATATATTGCTCCATTAATTGTCTATACTTAAGAAGGTGATGGGGAAATGTTAATCATGCAGATTAAGTTTACACCTGGGTTGTGCACAAACAGTTTTTTCTTTTTACAAACTAATTGCTAAGCATACACTGGTTTGCCACTTATCCCTCTCCCTAAAAGTTAGGTCAGATGATAGAATCAAAGGATTCCAATTTCAGAAAGTGATTTCAGAGACTGTCTAGTCCAATCTCATCATCTGGTAGATGAGAGAAAGGAGGCTGAGAAGTATAGTCGGAATAAGAATATGAGCCACTCCCTTTGGTTGAATCCTTCATTTTCTTAATAAGTGGTTATTTTCTAAGCTTTGTGTAATAAAATGATAAACAATTAACTGATACAGATTGGCAATAATATGTGTCCCTCAATTTAGGTGAACAGCAAATGATGTGTGCATCTCCCTAGATTTGGTATATAATTACTGATAATGTGTGTGTCCCCCAAATTGAGTAAATATTTACTAAAGAAATGCATGTGTCACTTTGATTTGGTAAAGAAAAACTAATTATGGGTATACGAGTCAGTCAGTCATTAAGTGCTTATTAAGTATTTACTCTGTACCAGGTACTGTGTTAAATGCTGTATAAACAAAGAAAAACCAAAAGAGAGTCCATGCCCTTGAGGAGCTCACAATCTAAGACAAGCTCAAAGACAGTGGACAACTGCTAATGATGCATCCCCCTTCCCCAAATCTGGTAAACAACTGATAAACACTTTTCAATGACTCACAAAAAATTAAAAGCTTTGAGAATTTCCTTTCACCATAAATGTAGATAACTGATCACTTATCAAAACGTTCTTAGCCATAAGCATGAAAACCCATTGGAGGAACCAACTTTCAGTGTACCCCCAGGTTAAAACTAAGACATTTCAACATTATCAAACTTGTGAGGACACTGAGAGCAGTGCTGATTTACAGACTTGCCAGAATGCCACTTTGAAGGGAAATATATGGCTGGGCAGAAAGGGAATCTTATCATGACCACCACCATGAGATACAGTTAATTAAACCTTCTGGAATCAGGTTGGTGGGCTATTCCTAGGGGGTTTGATGTTTGTATTATTGAATACTCAATAAAGTTTAATTGCATGCAATGATGATTATGTCTCCTAAGTGTAACTTCAGCTCTAACAAGAATACATAACAGTAAATCACTTTTATTCACACATTATGTATTAAAAGAGGATAAATTGCATGTCCAACGGTCTCTCTAGGCTCTGTGTTTCTCTAGAGTACTGGTTTCTAATTTTTTTTAATACAAGTTCCTTATCACCATTTTCCACAAAACAAAATTGATATCAAGCAAAGCGATCAAATGATAAGTATAAAATGTTCACTTTGAGACAGCGTTGATGTAGGAAACTAACCTGGGTTCCTTGAATATTCAACTTAGTATGTACTAACCATCACATATAGGCCATGTTTTGTAATTCAATGGTTCCGTGTGTTGTAATATTCTGCTTTCAGATGCTGTGATATTTTTCAAGAGGAGCAGAAATAATATCACCCCCACATCCTTGCCCCCCCCGACCAAGGAGACTTTCTCCAGAGGTTCTATTTTGCCACGCCTGAAACCTAAAACTCCTGATATGCTGAGGAGTGATTTCTGAAGTGGGACCTAGTGCTGTGCCATTACTTGGACTTAGGAAGCCAGCTGTGAGAGTTGTTGTGTTGGAAGAAAAGCCTGCTGGGAGAGTAGCCTGCATGTGTTCCCTAATTTTCTGAATTATCATATCCTTATAATCAGTTTCTGAGCCATGAAACAGTCATGAAGCCTGAAATCTCAGGTTCCAGGAGAGAGGCAAGGATGTATAGTCTGAAGAGGACTGTTCTATTTATCCGCTCATCACTCAGCATCTATATGTTTTCATCGTTGATTCCGCCTTATCTATGCCCCTACTTCAGTTAATTTATCTTAATGATGTTTCATGAGCCCCAGATGGTATTAAAAAATTTGAATGAGATGTGTTGTCTAAGTCATGAAAGCAGATTCAGAGAGAAAGGTTTATTTTCTCTAGGAAAAACATAAGGCCTAGACTGCCTGTGAACATTGCCTGTTCTGTAGATTTGTAATCATATTGTTCTCAGACTTCTATTCCATGGATCACCTCATTATGGGGTTTATTGTAAGGTCCTTTTGGTAATTTAGTAAGCAAATCTCCTCACCTATCAAGTTGTTACATGAATTTACTTATCTGTGTATATATTGTTTTCTGTAGTACAATGTAGGCTCCTTCATGGGACAGAATACATAGTTTTATGTTTTAATCCCCAGTGCCTAGCACAGGACCTATTATAGAAGGTGCTTAGTGATATTCTAGAAAGTTTGAAGAATTGAATTGGTTTGAATATTTAAGTTATTTATTAGACATGGTTGATATAGTTTTTATTTTTCTGCAGTTTCTCTGAATTGGTTTTGTTCATACAAAACCTTTTAATTAAATAGAAATGAAATATTCTGCCAAAACAATCCCCACTCAAATTCTTACCCAACACTTTGTAATATTGATGCCACTTTCATTCCACCTTTGAAATGCCTAGTTTCCTGAAAAACTCAGCATAGGTGTCTTTTTCTACAAGTCATACTTTATTTCCAACCCTTTTCTCATAGAGTCTCTTCCGCAGGCTCCTCCCCAATCAACTCATTGCCCACATCAGTCTTTGCCTTTGAGGTATTTCTGACCTGGAGTCCCATTCTCCTGATTGGAAACTGCCTCCCACTATGTAGGGAAAGTTTCTCTCCCTGATTATATCCAATGCCCAGTTCTGGAACAATGAACCAGTATAAAATAAATTCTGATATGGCTGCTAGATGAGGTGTATCAATTTACTCCCCCCCCCCAAATAATCTCTATAACTTTCTGAATCAAAGTCCTTTTCCTTGGCTACCATTCCTTAATGTATATATAGAATACCAAACCCTTAGCAGCAGAGGTTGTCTTTGTTTTTACATTTGTATGCCTAGTAGTGCTAAGCAGAGTGTTTGATATGTAACTAGTCTCAATAAATCTTTTCCATTCTTTTTCCTCCCTAACTTCCTTCTTTCCTTCCTTCCTTCCTTCCTTCCTCCCTTCCTTCCTTCCTTCCTTCCTTCCTTCTTCCTTCCTTCCTTCCTTCCTTCCTTCCTTCCTTCCCTTCTTCCTTCCTTCCTTCCTTCCTTCCTTCCTTCCTTCCTTCCTTCCTTTCTCTCTTTCCTTTTTACTTCCTTCATTGTAATCATCCCTCCCCTTTTTGTTAATGCTGAGCATCATAATTTATTTGAATATGCTCTGTGTTTACTTACCTAAGTGCGTGGTGGATCCTAAAAGAAGAAATAATTTCCTTAAGCAAAAAAGTTTTAATCTTTGTATACATAGTGAAAAGAATGAAGTAGAAGCTTAATAAATACCTGCTGAATGGAACTAAATTTCCTTCTCCTTTGTATAAAGTACTTTTGTAGATGTACTATCAATGCTATTATAGTCAATACCATTATTATACTTTTATTTAGCAAAGAGACAACATACTAGGTGAGATAAAGACACAAAACAGTTATTGTCTCAAGGAGCAGACAGTCTGTTGGAGGAAAAAGACAAGAACAAAGCAAATTAAACATAAAATTCAAACAAAATTAACTGAGTGGGTACTAGCCAATGAAGGGATCAAGGCAGGCTTCGTATAGGAGATGGTATTGGAATTGACCCTTGAAGAAGTCTGTGAATTTTATAAGGCACAGGAATGAGGAAATACATTATAGACAGCTTGGTCAAAACATAAAATATATGAAGAAGAATATGCAATAAACTTGAAAAGATAGATTGGAGACATGTTGTGAAGGTGTGTAAAAGCCAAACTGTGAAATGTGTACTTTGTTCTAGAGGTAATTTAGAGCAAAAAGAACTTCTTGAGCAGGGAAAAATGCAGGAGATCTATGATTTAGGAATAGCAATTTAGCAATATATATATATATATATAAATTTGTGTGTATATGTATATATAGCATCTCTCTGCCTCTCTGTCTCTGTCTTTCTGTTTCTGTATGTCTGTCTGTCTTTCTGTCTGTCTCTCTCTCTGTCTCCCTTTTTCTGTCTGTTTCAGTCAGTCTCCATCTGTTTCTCTAGAGAGAATTATCTCCCTACTAGACTATTAACTCCTTGAAGATCAGAACCTTTTCTGCTTCATCTTTATATTCCTTACTTCATTTTGCACATAATAGGCCACTATTCTTTGAATCAGTTTTAATGTATTTAAGTTCTAGTGTCCCTCATAACAAAAAATGACAAAAATAACTACAAGTTTATTGGAAGTGTGGCAGGAATAAAGAAAAAAAAGTCCCTGAAATTTGCAAAATTTGAAATATGACAAATTTAGCGCTACATAAATGCTAATGCTAATAACAATAGTAACAATAACAATAATAATAATGATAATCTTGAGAGTAATGACTGGAATTTTTGTCAATAACAATAGACCATATTAAAATAGATGAAAGAATCATATGGAATTATAGTGAACAGATATGACTTCAGAAAAGGCAAAACAGGGACAAGGAGAAATTTATTTTGAATATTTTGGTTAGACATTTCTGTGAATGTTTGAAGTTTATTAATGGTTACTTACAAGGCTAGGGAAGACACATAATTGAGCAAAATATCTCAGTAGACTAGCAAATCATTGTTGATTGCTAACTATTCAAACCTAAGTGAATTAGTAAATTTAGTCATGAAACCACAGAGGCCTGGGCAGACTATTCTAAAAGGAATGTTCTACAATCATCCACTGCAACTTAGAGCTCAGTAGTATCTGGCAGGAACTTGTGACAAACAGGCCTTGTGTCAAGGCAGTGAATAGAGGGAGATTTCAAGGTAAGACAAGTAAAATTTTAGCTAGGATAGTATGCTATGGCATGCTATGCTTGTCTTCTTGAAGGGACTCACTTTCTTTGTGTAAGCATTAGGCTATACTGAAAATAGGCAACTGGATTTCTATTCTCAATTCCATGAAGTTCTGGTAAGAATTATGACCCCCAAGAGTATAAAATATTGGACTTGAATTCAGGAAGACTAGAATTCAAATCCTTCTTCAGACCCTAACTGTGTTACTCTAGGGAAGCCATTTAACTACTATCTGCTTCGATTTCTTTATTTGTAAATTGGAAATAATTATAGCACCTATCTCAAAGGGTTATTGTGATGATATTAGGTTGTGTCAAGTAAGCTTTCATTTATTCAGTGCCCATTAAGTTTCAGGCAGTGTTATAATTTCTGGGGATAGAAAGAAAGAAAAAAAAATAAATGGAACCAAAAAATAGTCCATGCTCTGAAGAGGCTGTCAGTCTAATGGTGGAGATAACATGGAAACAGCTCAGGATAAATTGGGTAACAGTCTCCGGGGGAAGTCACTAAGATTTAGGAGAACTAGAAAAGGCTTATTTTAGAAGGCAGGACTTTAGCTGAGACTTGAAGCAGCCAGAGAGGCTGGGAAGTGGAGATGAGGGCAGTGATTATTATAGGCCTGGGGGCAGTGAGTGAAAAAGTTTGGAGAAGGAGTATAGTGTCTGAGGAAACAAAGGAGCCTCATGTCACTGGATCACGGAGTATTTGAAGATAAGTGGGGTGTAAAGAGATTGGAAATGTAGGAAGAGGTTATGTTCTAAAGGGCTATAAAAGCCAGAGGATTTTATATTTAATACAGGTGGCAATAGAAAGGCTCTGGAGATTACTAAGTGAATGTGTGTGTGTGTGTGTGTGTGTGTGTGTGTGTGTCTGTGAGAGAGAGAGAGAGAGAGAGAGAGAGAGAGAGA
>NW_027185890.1:2576421-2601351 GCF_028583685.1 Petaurus breviceps papuanus
GAGAGAGAGAGAGAGAGAGAGAGAGAGAGAGAGAGAGAGAGAGAGAGAGAGAGAGAGAGAGTCAGTCTTGTACTTTAGAAGATCACTTTGGCAGCTGCATGAAGAATGGATAGGGTAGTTGAGGCAGGAAGACTACAAGGGAGACTGTTTCATTATTTAGCTATGAGATGTGCACGAGGTCATTATAGGACTGGACTGTAATGATTGCAGTGTCAGAGGAAAGAGGGGGACATATAGAAGAAAACTATCAAATGTGGAAAGGGCAGTACTTAATGACTTTTTTTTTATATTGGGGTGGGGTGAGAGAGAGAGTGAGGATTCAAGTATAACATCTAACTTCTGAGCCTGGATGACTGGGTTATTGGTGATATCCTTGAAAGTAAAAGAAAAATTAGGAAAAGGGGAGAGTGTTTTTTTGGAGGGGAAGACAATGAGTTCAGTTTTGGACAAATTAAGATGACCATGGTACAGATGTCTTTAACTGTGTACCCACTCTTCCCTACTTTGAGTATATTGATGGGAAAGTGTGACTCACTTTTCTGTGTGGATTCTGTTGTATTTGTTATGACCACTTTTATTTTAATATGTTTTCAATATTATTGTTTCTTTGGCTTTATTTCTAATGACTAGGCTTAAGATTTAAAAGTGTCGTCACTGTGAGTGGCTAGTTTATCTAAATGGAAACACATGTGTGTGGGCTCAAGAACTAAAGTCATTAATAAAGACATTTGTTCCCCCACAACTGGGTCTTTAAAACCCTAGAGATATTTTAATGTAATTAAATTTGATTTAAATGTATTTCAACTAAATAGAACTTAAATATAACCACATGATCAATCAGTTAATAAGTATTTATTAAATGCTTACTGTGGTGATGGTCCTTTTATGGGTATATAGATCTGCCTGTGTGAGTCCAAGTTGGAGTGAGTGGATCAGTATAGAAAGTGAGAAGGCATCTGCATACTCAGGTGAAAAGTATGAGGTACTGGAAAATCACACATCAGGTATTAGTTACATGAACAATCACTCTTATATACAGAGTCTTCATTGGACAACTGCCCTGTGATGGTGGAAGTTTTCTGAGTGACTGCCTTCTTGTTTCATATCAAAAATCAGAGAGTTCTTGGGAAAATATTTTGTTGCATATATCAAGAAAAACAAAAAAATTCAAATATTTAATTTGGTAGAGCAAAATATATTTATATTTTTTAAAATGCCAGATGGACACAAAAAATAAGTATACAAAACTACAAAAATGCAACATGGCTACAATGCCTATAGCAACAATATTCTGAATAATTTTGAGATAAGATTATTACATTATGAGGTGGAACTGAAAAACAGATGTCTCCTATCATTCTTTGAACAAAGAAAGCATCACTGTTGATTGTGCTATCCCTGAAATAAATCCTGGACTGGTTGAATTTTACATATGACCTGAGCCCTATTTTAACCAATTAGCTGATGTTTCTGTTGTGATTTTTTTTTAATGCTTTATTAACATCTGATTTACATCATTCGTTTCCACCAGATTTTGAGTTACAAATTTTTTCCCCTTTTTTCCCCTACCACTGCCCTAAAATAGCAGTCCCACAGGATATCCCCGACTCCAATCTGCTCTCTCCATATTTTCTCCCATACCCTTTCTAATTTTCCAGTGGATCTCTATGCCTCAGTACCTATATATCTTATTTCCCAATTACATGTAAGATGGTATAAATAATAGTATACATATGTATATATATATATATATATATATACATATTTGAATATTTGATTTTAAAACTTTCAATTCCAGATTCATTCCCTTCCTTCCTTGTCACCCACATTTACTGGGAAGATACATAGTTCAGTATAGGTTGTACATGTGTGGCTAATTCAAAACAATAACATAGTAGATATATTGTAAAAGACTGACTATATTTCCCTCCCTCCTATCCCACCTCCCACTTGTTCTATTCTCTACTTTGATCCCGTCCCTTTTCAAAAGTGGGTGCTTCCAACTTCCCTCCCCCCAGCCTGCCCTCCCTTCTATCATCCCCCCTCTCATCCCCTTCCCCCCCCATTCTCCTGGAGGGTGAGATACCCTATTTAGTGTGTATTTCACTCCCTCCTCAAGCCAAATTCTTGGGAATAAGGTTGACCCATTCCCTTTTGCCTTCCTATTCTTCCCCTCCATTGTAACCATTTCCCCTTGTCTCTTCTGTATGAGATAGTTTACCTCAATCTGTCTCTCCCCATCTGCTCTCATTATGTTCCTCTCACCTCTTAATTTCACCTTTTAAGTATCATTCCTTCCTTCTAAATTGGTCCTATGCCCTCTATCTATGTATACCTGTAAACATATATACACACATTCACATATGTATTCATATGCCTATATACCCTCATATATAGACATATATATATATATATATATATATATATATATATATATATATATATTTCTAATCCCTTCAACTACTGAGAAAAGTTTCATCAGTTACAATTATTGTTTTTCCATGTAGGAATGTTAATAGTTCAACTTTGATAAGTTCCTTATGATTTCTTTTCCCTGTTTACCTTCTCATGCTTCTCTTGCTTCTTGTATCTGAATGTCAAATTTTCTATTCAACTCTGGTTTTTTCAGCTATTAGACCTCTCTGAGGTCTCCACACACTCTGGCAAGCTGGACACACACCCCAGAACCTTCACCCTAGACTGCAATTCAGATCCAAGCAGGTTAAAGCAAGAGCGATTACCCCTCAGACTGGTGCTTGGTCCCCCTACACCATGCAGGGCAAGAGCTGAAGTTGCCATGTGGCGCTGACTGGCTGTGCCAGCATCTCAGTGGCTTTTCGCCCCAGGGGTAAAAGCCACACACTCCCACTTACTGGTCCCAAAGTCCAGACTGCACTGACCTCTCACTTTGTCCTTTGAATCTATGTGTTGATAAATCTGGAAACGGCCAAAGCTGCTGCTGATCTGGAGTCCCTCTGGCCGGCGGCTGGTCAGGACCGCCCTGGGGCTAAAGCCTCAGCGGGGGCTGGGCTCAGCTCCCAGAGTGCTGTGCTGGATTCCTGCCGGCCTGCTGGGCTGTCCTCAGCGGGAGGTTAGCTTCTCTGTGTCATTTCATGGGTTCTGCAGCTGCAAAGTTTGTTTAGAGTCCCCTTTTTACATGGATTAGGGAGTGTGGAAGCTCAAGCAGCAGGAAGGTCTTGCTTCTACTCCTCCATCTTCTTCTTTTCTGATTTTTGCTTTCCACTTCCCACATGTGTTTTGCCTGACTATATCATATGAACTCAACAGGCCTGATTCAGAGAAAAGATATTTCTTCTTTAAAATGAAGTATGGTACTCCACATATTCTAGACCAGGGTATAAAGGACTACCATAGAAAAAAAAAATGGGGAAAATGAACAATTTCAAGACAAATTTAATTTCTAAACATTTAGTGAGTCAAAACACTCAAAATAAGCAACAACTGAAAGCCATTGTTCCCAACTTAGAGAACTAAATATGTATAACTAATTTATAAATATATTTAAATGTTTTAATTTAATATTTCAATGGCTCTACAACATTGCATTAACATTAGTATTCCCTCTATACCGTACAAAGCATGACCCATACTGTTTAATATTTATCAATATTTTTCCATAGAACCTCTAGATATTGTTCTCTAGGTCACATTAAATTCTATGCATATGAGGCCATTAGTTATGTTCACTTTTCTACATGAGCAGGCCACCTCGCTCATTTTCTAATCATACATTCCCTCAATGATACTACTTAGATAAGAAAGAGGATAAATCCCCTTTCACACAGTAGATATAGAAGAGAATACCCAGTAGAGTGCCTAGTACTTAGTAGAGATTCAATTGGCTTTTGCTGAGTTATTCCACTGAGGAATGAGTTAATGATCACTGGGAGTCACAAGCACAGTTTTTTTTTTGATTTGGGTTTGATATTTAGTTGTCATAAAACTAAAGAACTAGACATTAAAATTCTTTGTGCCTTAATTTCCTAATTTCTCTTAATGGTTGCTGTTGCCTTGGCAAGATTGGTTGTGAACACCAAATAAGACAGTACATATGTAACTATTTAAAAAATCCTCAAAGAGTAAAGTGTGGATTTGAAAATCAAAGTAATATAAACTCTCAAATTATAAATATAAATTGAAAGGGAAAAAGAAAACAATATTTTGAAATACAGAACCAAAGAAAATTTTAAAAAATAAATTTTATTTATTTCTTGGGAATAAAACTAAAGTTTAAAAAGGATTTGAGAGGATCGCTGTATTGTCATTATTATTATTATGTTATAGCATAAAAGTCAATATACAAAAATTGTATGTTAAAAATAGTAGGGGGAGAATTGGGAGAGTAATGTGTCCAGATGTAATGAATCATGTGAAATAGTAGTACGGTCTTGCTGTTCTTTGCCTATGTAAGTATTAAAACAAAATAGATTTTAGAGATCTCTTGAGAGTTCAGAAATTTAGCAATATCCTTTGTCTTTTCTCCAAGGGAAAATAGTAAGCTTAAATTGGTCATCTATACACCCCTTTATGCACATTCAACAATCAAACATCGTATAAGTAATGGTTTAAGAATCTGCTGTTAAAAGTTCACTGAATTGCCCCCCCACCTCCAAAAAAGGAAAGAAAAAAGATAAGTAGTTTTCTAATATGGTGTGCATGTGACCCAAAGTATAAAAATTAGGAAAGTATAATTATAATTATTTTCAAAACCCTAGCATTTAGAATTCTATTCCCATATTTCCTTTCCATATCTACCAGTACTGCTCTAGGATGGAAATTGGAGATGGGGGGGAGCTTCAATTTTCTTCTCATTTTAGTGTGCAACTGAATAATAAAGTACTAGATTGGCTGTAACTGACTATATATATATCCTTTATCTTTTTCAACCTTTTGCCTTGGACTACGGAGTTCATGGTTATTGCCTTAATTTCCTTAATTTCTAATGACTTGAAAGGAAGAGCAGAGAGTATTTATTCTCAACTATCAATGAATAAGAATTTCCTTCATAGAATATCAAACAAAACACCTATGCAGATTTTCCTTGAAGATATCTAATAACTGGGATTTCAGTACCCCAAAGTAGTTCATTTCACTTTTAGATACCTCTAATTGTTAGGTTAGTTGCTTTCGTTTGTTTTGTTTTTGATTTTTTGTTATCCACCTTAAATTATGTCTCTCCTCTATATAATTTCTAATCATTATTCTTATTTTTGATCTTTTGGGCCAAGAAGAAAAAAAAAAGATTAACCTGTATTCATCTAATGGTCCCTCAAATCCTTGAAGTCAGCCGTCATAGTCCACTGTCTTTTCTTCTCCAGTATAAACATCACCAAATCTCTAATAGCAGAATTTTCAGTCCCTGGACCAAACTGAGTGCACACTTATGAATCCTATATGTGGCCTTCCTAAAACATATAATGTCGAATCACATCCAGTTCTATAGACAAACTCTGATTACTGCTCATGCAGGGTTATCATCTCTTACTCTCATTTGATTATCTCCTTATTCTTGGACACTGCACTTCTCTTAAGACAACCTACAATCCAACTTTATATAGTTCCTGAGACTCTGTTGACTTTTTTGAGTATATAATTCATGAAGAATTCCAGATTCTTTGGAGACACAGGTTGTTGTAATTTGTAGTTCATTATTTAACACTCCTTTCCTGGCTGAGTTCATTATTCTTATGTTTTCTACTATGGACTAGAATTCCAAATTCTGTTCTCAGACACCACCTTCTTAAACAGTTATTACCTTCAAAAATCATCTTTACCCTTCTGAGTCCCTTACCATCGATAGGTAACAGGAGACCATTTTTTTTTGTCTCTAATACCTCCAGTTCCTTGCTCAAGATTTTAAATTCATTAGCTATGCTTTTGAGATTCTTTCTGGAAATGTGTGTTCACAAGTAAATCACAAAAAATTGGTTTCAGTGATGTTATGGTCCTTTTCGAGAATGAAGGATACTGATTTGTCAGTAGTAGTAGCTGCCTGACTAGGTGACCCAACTGGCCAGTTCCATTTCTGCAACATGGTTCTTTCTTTCTTTCTTTCTTTCTTTCTTTCTTTCTTTCTTTCTTTCTTTCTTTCTTTCTTTCTTTCTTTCTTTCTTTCTTTCTTTCTTTCCTTCCTTCCTTCCTTCCTTCCTTCCTTCCTTCCTTCCTCCCTCCCTCCCTCCCTGCTCCCAGGTCTATATCCAGTCATCCTGATCTATATCTTGCAACTAGACCCAGATGTCTTCAGAGGAGAAAATGAGGCTAATGACTTTGCACAGTCCTCCCTTGCTTACATCCAATTCACTTGCAAGTTATGACATCACCTTTTTGATGTCATGGTTCTCTTTCAGAACAAAGGACAAACAACAAATCACAAGAAAGAAATAAAAGTGGAACCAATGACTAAAACATCCCCCTTCCTTTCCCTCAAACTCCAGTTCATTTATCTTTTATCCACTTAGATGTGCACAAAATTTTATTTTAAGATGTAGCAGAATGGAAAATAATGTAAGGACACCATTTGAGAATCTTTCCTCACCTCCCCTTCCCTTTAATTCACCAAATTTCTTTGAAAACATTTGATAGAAAAGAAGAAATAAAGCACCAGTCAAACCTTGCTACCACCTTCCTCCCTAATGCGTACCAAGTTTCCCTCTCCAGGACATTTGTTTGGTATCAAGTTAGCTTTTGGGTTTTATACACTTATTCTTGGAAACCTTGGCTTTTGTAAGGCTGACAATACTTTCATTTCTCCATTTTTCACTTCTAAAAATTAATAGTTACTAAAACCCTTTGGGGGCACTGCATTCTTTGAATATCTAACTTGCAAACTTGATGAATGTTCAGTGACTAAATATTCAGCATGATGACCGCCATTCCAGACTTGAAAAAAAATCCAGTGATTTATTTTTAATACGATTAGCCACATTGTTTTCAACTACTATGTGAATTACATATTATCACTTTCCAAACTTTTTGTAACATTATGTAAGAAATGTGATGTTTATTCCGCTTTCTGGCTCTAAGTGAAAACTTTGATTTGTGATTAGTTCACTAGAATCTGTTCAAGGACATCTACGCAGGAGGCATTTTTAATGTACCATCTTCAAATCATTTTATGTTCTTTTCATGATTATCCTTGACACACTGACTAATCAACAAAGACATTTATCGTTTTTAAAAGAGCTGGACTACTCTCTCCTGGCGGATGAGAAAATGTTCAGTGCTTAAAATTCTACTTACCATTTATGTAGATAGTGATCGTGATGTCAACAAAACTGAGGCAAATGAGATGAGATGAAAACTAATGCCCACCTTAATGATCCATATTCTACCAATGCCTGGTATATGACTTATTCCTATATTGACACTTTAATGAATATCATTATCTTTTGAAAATCACCATGGTATCATTTGTTGGGTAAAATATGTAAATCCACAGTATCCTTCTTAGTCCTTAAGCAAGGCCTCTCCAGTCACCAAAATGATGTAGAAATACAGACTTACATATGTATCATAAGTTTTATAGTTGTAGAAGTTAAGAGCATTTCGCCATAATCAAACTGAGTCATAAAATTTGAGAATTGAAAAAGAACCATCTAGTTCAGAAAGTTGACAAAGAATACTTTCTATGCCATTCATTCATTAATCTATTCGTGGTCATTAATAACTAGGGGAAACATTGTCTTCCCAGGAAGCCCATTCCACATAATTTATTAATCAACCAACAAGCATTTGTTTAGTACCTACTATGTGCCAAGAGCTATGTTGTGCTATTATTCCAAATGAAAAATTTGCCATAGTTTATTTTTAATCTGATTGACCACCTTATGTTTAACTGCTATATAAACAAAAATAATATTATAATCTGATCAGTGTAATATTATGTGGAAAATGGGATTATTCAGGTTCCTGGCTCTATGTGTAAACCTTTTATTTATTAGGTTTTACTTTTGATTTTTATGTCTTTTATATTCTTATATATTCTTTTATTTTTTTGAGTCAAAACACATATTGTACTTAGCTCTGCCCTCTTATAGCAAGAAGAATAACTCTAATCAACTTTCCACTTGTGAGCCATTAAAGTTATTGCAGACAACTACCATATCCACCAAGTTTCTCTTCTCTAAGGTTCACTTCTGTCTCTATAGCCAGTTTTCCCCTTTCATGATTTTCAGGGCCTTACTGGTCCTCATAGCCTTCTTATAGGACAGTCTCCAGATGATCAATGTCCTCCTCAATAGATGTTGCTCAAAATAGAACAGAATCCTCCAGCTAAGATCTCAGTAAGGCAGAGCCTGGTGTTCCTAGTCCAACACTTGTCTGAAACACTAAAGTTCTCTTAGTGTAGCCTGAGAGCACAAATAACTTTTTTTCACTGCCTTACTATATTAAATTTACAGTCAGTCTTTTGGAGAGGGGATAGGCAGTGGGAAGGAGTTCAAAGGATTAGGAAAAAAACTGAGTTTGTAATCTAAATAATCAACTTTCTCCTCAGAGAATTCATGGCATTTTTAGAAGTGTTGATCAGAGTAGGAAAGGAGAGTAATACAAGATACTGAGGAGGAGAATATCATAGAAGAGGGATGAAATTATTTAGAAACTCAAAATGTGTTCAGAGTAGGGGAGACCAGTTACCTAGTGGACTGGATTCACTCTTAGGGTAAGCTTCAATTGTACAGCTTTGAAAAATGGAAATTAGGAATAGATCAAATTGGCACGTCCTCCTGGCTCCTTGACTCATGAGATGGTTTGTGGATATGAGTTCAATGTCTTCTCATAAAATATCAGTATTTTCAGAGACACTAGGAAAGAAACCTTGCAAATAGATATTATCAATCTCAATGGTCCAGTTTTGAGTCACCAAAATCATCTTTTTTCTAGACATTATGACAGATATGTCAATGGAGTCAGAGCTGAGGAGAGCAATTAGTAACAGGAGGCAAATTATTTATGAATGGATGTTACTCAGTGCATGTTATATAGACTGTAAAACCCCCAGATCTTTTCACAAAGATTGTCGTGTAGCAAAGCTTCCCCCTTGTACCTGTGAAGTAGATTTTTTTAAACTAAAATATAGGATTTTATGTTTATCCCCATGAATTTTCATCATATTGAATTTCTGGCCTGGAAAGGTCCTTTTATACCTTGTCTCTGTCACATAGTATGCTATCTGTCCATCCCAACTTATTGTCATCTCCAATTTTATAAGCTTGTCATCTGTGCTTTTATCCAAGTCGTTGATAATAGCGCTTAGCTTAACAAGGTCAAGCACAGATTTCTGGGATGCTCCTCTCATTCTCCCCTGTATAATCCTCCCATTAAATTTGGGATGAGGCATTATTCATTGCTTTTTGGATATGGCCATTCAATCAGTTCTGCAAAAATGATTTTTCTATTATTCAAGTCTGACCACATTATTCTTCTAGTCAATGAGCTCTAATAGTTCCTCATTACTTCCAGGATAGAATATAACCTCCTGAACTCTTCTGGCTAGTTCTTTGTGAAAAAAAGCAGGCAAGTGAGACCTATAGCATTCCCCAGCACTACTAGTGTAGTAACTGTTAAAAAAGAAAGTAAAGTTGGTTAGGTATGACCTGTTGTGGTAATGCTATGATGCTTCTTAGTTATCACTTTTTTTTTTCTTTTCTATATACATTCTATTTGAAAATAAAAATGTGCACATATAGGCACATGCAAGGTACAATCAAAGGAAGCATGTATGAAAAAGAATTATCACTAAGGACACCAAGAAAATATCTCTTGCAAAAAGTGGCACTTAAGGTTATTCTTGAGGAAAAAAAGCAAAAACAAAACAAAACAAAAGACAACAGAGATTCCACAAAACGTATTACAGATGTGGAAGCAGACCATTCCAGATGTGGAGTAGTCAGTGCAAAAATGGACTCAGGAGGTGGAGTGAGAGATAGTAAATTATCAGTATGAATTGTAAGGTTCTAAGAAGGAAAAAAATTTTAAGAAGGTTCAAAGGCAGAAAAGATTCAAACTGTGAACCATGTTAACTTACAAACAAAGAATGGTATGTGTAATAATGGAGTTAAAAGAGTTCAATTGAGGTTTATTTAATAAGGGGATGGTATAATCAGAGATATGCTTTAGGAAATTTCCCTTGGAAGGTAAATAAAATATGTATACACTGGAGTGAGGAATTACTGGGTGTAATGGTAAGGGAATCTAAAGATCTTCCATGCCCATTAATGGGCCTCAAGTGGAACTCAACAGGAGGGAGTCTTGCTTTTCAGGCCACACCTTTTGTTACTTTGTACTTAGGCAGTGGGTCATGAAGGTTGTGATGTCCTCTGATCCTGTAGAAGGGTATATATACTCTGAGGTGTGATTTTTGCTTTGGGGATTGCTTATGGGAAGAGTTGTGTAATCTGGCTAGATGATATAATCTGGCCAGCTTTTGAGCCCCCTGGCTCTGAAAACACAAATGTTGGTGCTTCTCTCTCTGGTAACTAACTATGTATGTATGTAAAGATCAGACAGCTAGAAGCCCTGTCTGTTGGTCTGTTGAATTGTGTTATTTTCTCTGTATTTTTTCTGCTAGTATTTTCTGAAGTTTAGGGTGCTGACTTTTCATCTGAACTAAGTGAAATATATATGTGTGTATGTATATGAACATGTATATGTACACACATATACACAAACATGCGTGTACATGTACAATATGATATATGTGATGCATACATGCATACATCCACATATACATGCATGCATGCATGCATACACGCATATAAAGTAAGATTGTTGACCCCTTTAAATTTACTTTCCTTTAGTAAAACAGATCAAAGAATCTGCTAGCAGCCATCCTGGGTATGCTAGGGTGATTTCTGTTACATTGGGGATGACTCGCAGGATGGTAGTACCCATGTTAGTTACAGGACACTTCAGAAGAAGGTTAGATTTTGGTGGAAAGATGATTGTTTTGAAAGTTGTGTTTTGGACATAATGAGTTTGAATTGCCTAGAGCTAGCACATCTACTTTGAAATGTCTGATAGGCAGATGGTGATGCTAAGGAGGAAGATTAGAACTGGATATACTGATCTATGATTAATCAGCATAGAAAAGATAGATTCATGGGAGATCATGAGATTGCTACATGAGCATGTAGTGGAAAAGAATAAGGAATAGAATAATGCGTTGAGAGACACCTACACTTTATGGGTGTGTTGTGGGACTGGAAGGGAGTAGTCAAAGAAAAAGGAGGAAAATCAAGAGAGAACAATGTCAGGAAAATGCAGAGGACAGAGTGGATCTGGGATGAAAAGGCTAAAGACAGTGTTATATGCTCCTGCTTAGAAAGATGTATAAGGACTGATAAAAGACAACTGAATTTTGAAATTAATTGACCATTGGGAATTTCAGATCATTGGGAATTCAGTTTCAGTTGAATAATGAAGTCAGAAGTCAGATTATAGAGGGTTTAGAAGAGAATGAGAAAATAGCACCAAGTATATATATATATATATATATATATATATATATATGAAGAAACACCAATTATAAACCATACAGATAATAGCTATTAGAAATATTAGCATCAAATGAGAAATTTTTAAATGATAGGACAAATTTAGGCAGCAGAGAAGGAATCAGTTGATAATAAGTTGTGAAGTCATGTCAACAAGTATTTATTAAGAACCTACTATGTGACAGGAACTATACTAAAAGTTATGGGTACAAGAAAGGGGAAATATTTCTTACTTTCAGGGAGTTCAGTCTAATAGGGAAGATAGCATTCAATCAGCTATGTTCAAAGAAGATATATGCAGGATAAAACTCACTATCATTAAGGAAGATCAGTTAAGGCATCGCATAGAAGATGGGATTTTTTTAATCTTTAAATTTATTTAGCATTTTATTTTCCCCAGTTACATGTAAAAGCAACTTTTAATATTTGTCTTCAAAACCTTGAGTTGCTAATTCTCTCCCTTCTTCCCTCCCCTCGCCCCTTGAGAAGGCAAGCAAGTTGACAGGTTATTCATATGCAGTCATGTAAAACATATCTCCAAATTAGTCATGTTGTGAAAGAAAACATAGGTCTCCCTGCACTCCCCTAAAAAAAACCTAAAGAAAAACAAAGCCATTAAAAGAAATTATTATTTTATCTATATTCAGACACCATTAGTTCCCCTTCTGGGGCTGGATAGTATTTTTCATCATAGGTCCTTCAGAGTTGTGTATCTTTGTATTTTTGAGAATAGCAGTCATTCACAACTGACCAACTCACAATATTGCTGTTATTTTGTACATTTTACATTGCATCAGTCCATTTAAGTCTTTCCAGGTTTTTTCTGAGAGCATTCTTATACCATTCTTATAGCATAGTAGTACTCCATCACAATCAGATAGCAGAAATTGTTCAGAGCTTTCCCAATTGATGGACATCCTCCAAATTTCCAACTTCCTGTCACCAGAAAAGAACTGGTATAAATATTTCTGTACATATACATTCTTTACTTGTTCTTTTTCTTCAATCTTATTTTGGGGGGGATCTCCTTTAGCAAGCTGTTGACTTGTTTTTCATGATTTTCTTTCATCTCTCTCAATTGTCTTCCCAATTTTTCCTCTACTTCTCTTATTTGATTTTCAAAATCCTTTAAGAGCTCTTCCATGGCCTGAGACCAATTCATATTTTTCTTGGAGACTTTAATGTAGGAGCTTTGACTTTGTTGTTTTCTTTTGGCTGTATGTTTTGCTCTTCATTGTCACCAAAGTAAGATTCTGTGGTATGAATTATTTTCTACTGTTTGCTCATTTTCCCAACCCACTACTTGACTTTTTACCTCTTTGTTAAGGTAGGGCTCTGCTTTCAGTGTGGAGAGTCGACTGTCTCAAGCTTCAGTGGTTTTGTGCAACTGTTTTCAGAGATACTTCTAGGGCCCTGCATATCTTCAGTTCTTCCAAGGTGGTATAATGAAAGGAAGGTGTTTATTTTTCTTCTGGTCTGTGCTCTCATCTGTCAGTGACCACAAGCACTCTTTTCTGCCATGGATCTGTGAAGATTCTCTCTCTACCACTGCCACCACAAGCTCTGCCACACCAGCACTCTTCCTCACCCCAGGACTGCCACCCAGGAGTCTAACCCAGATCCAAGCATAGGCGAAGCAAGAGAATCTTGCCTCAATGTCAGCAAAGAGATCATTGTAATCACCCTCTGATCAGCCCCTTGATCCCCCTTACCATCTGTGAGCCAAGAGCTCCAGAAGCAATTGGACTGGACCTCATTCCTCTTTCACCCAGGTCTGACAGACCTTTCCTACTGACCTTCTAAGTTTCTTTGGCATTTGTGGGTTGAGAACCTCGACAACTGTCAGTGCTTCAGTCATTTGAGGCCTGATCTGGGTTTGCTGGGGTCTGGTCTGTGCTGGCATGTTTTGTGCTGGACAGTGCTCCTCTCCCAGTCCAGTGCAATAGACCCTTCCTGCAGACCCTATAGATTGTCTTGGGCTGAAAATTTGTTTTGCTCTGTCATTTTATGGGTTCTGGTGCTGTAGAAAATTTTTAGATTCATTTTTACAGGTATGGGAGGGGTTTGAGGGAGATCTCAAGTGAGTCAGAAGATTCCAAGCCCTCCAGATTCCCCCCACAAACAAGATAAAATAGCAAGCCAAGGCAAATATAGAGGGGCAAAAATAAACAAGAGTTGGGGCAGAATAGTTGGCTTCCTGGCACAATTGGAGAAGACCTGAAATTTGGTCCTTCTGAAGTATGAACACCTATAGGCTATTGCCCCTGAAACAACAATGGGCAAACCCTAGGGCTAGCTGGACCCTGGCCACAGGAATTTTCACCTCTGGGACAACATAAGGAGTCAAGCATCTGAGCAGAGGAAGATTGAGAGAACCTCTGCTGATAAGAGATGCCAGGCCCAGCTATGCTGCCAAGATGTAGCTCTAGGCAAAAAAGAGCCAGCACACAATGAAGGAGTGCAGAAGCAGTGGGGAAGAAACATTTCTGGCTGTGGGCACTTACAGGAGGTCAGAGTTTTTGGAATTACCATGTTTCCCCGATAATAAGACACTGTCTTATTATTTTTTTTGGACAGAAAAACACCAGAGGGATTATTTTCAGGGGAGGGCTTATTTTAATGAACATTGACAGCAATTTTAATAAACAGGTAAATGTGAACAAAAAAATGTACCTTTATTCAATAAGCAAATCACTGGGGAAGAACAGGATGACGCGCTCACTGCTGCAGCTCTGATTGGATGCAGCTCGGAGCGGGGCGTGCATTTCACGGGGGTGGGGGGGAATGTAGCATGTAGCACAGGGAATCACCTTCACTACAGTAGCAATCTCAATAGGGCTTATTTTCGGGGGAGGGCTTATTTTAGAGGAATCTTACACAGTAAGGGGAGGGCTTATTTTCAGGATAGGTTTTATTATCGGGGAAACACAGTAGATCCTGGCCAGAGGGGAGAACTGAAGGAGGATTTGATGCCAGAGGCACCATCCACCATACTCCAGGACTAGAGATGATTAAATACTAAAATACTATGAATTTAAAAATGATGAGCAAGCAAAGATGAAAGACCCAAACACAAAAAATTAGTATAGGAATAGAAAAGAATGGGGTTTGTCTTCAGGGGAAGATTCGAAGGAAAAAAAAAGAGGTCTCTTCAACCCCAAAGAGTAATGCCAAATTTTCATCTGCCTAAAAAGAATTTAAAGAACTTAAAAAGACTTTAAAAAACAAATGATAGAGATTGAGGGAAAATTTAAAAAAAACAATAAGAACAATTCAAGAAAAAGGGTTATAAAAAGAAATTCAACCAACTGTAAAAAAGAGATACAGAATCTTTTCCTTCACTTAATAGTATTTTATGGTTTTTTAAATTACATGTAAATATAGTTTTCAACATTCACTTTTATAAGATTTTGAGTTTCAATACTTCCTTTCCTCCCCCTTCCCCAAGATACTCAATTTGATATTGGAAATACAAGTACAATCCTACTAGAATCTTAAAGAAAATGACTCCTTTAAAATTAGAATTGGACAAAGGTAAGTCTGCACACTTGTAAGAGACCAAGAAACAAAATACAAAGACTAAAAAAAAAATAGAAGACAATGTGAAACATCTCATAAGAAAAAAAACCTGATGTAGAGAATAGATCAAGAAGAAAAAACATAATAATTGGACCACCCAAAAACTATGATAAAAAAGAAGAATCTTGATACAACAATACAAGAAATAATTAAAGAAACCTGTCCTGAAGCATTCAAACAAAAGTGAGAAATAGAAATAGAAAAAAAATATCCACTAATCACCAACTGAGATCCTACAAGGAAGATCTATAGGAATATCATAGTCAAATTCCTAAACTCCCAGCTCAAGGAGAAAATATTATGAGAAACAAGAAAAAAAATCAGAGGTAATAAGGCCACAATTAGAATCACACAAGACATAGCAGTGGTGATACTAAAAGACCATAGGGCTTGGAACACTATATATCAAAGAGCAAAAGAATGGGGGCTTTTGGGGCAGCTACATCGTGCAGTGAATAGAGCATCAGCCTGGAGTCAGGAGGACCTGAGTTCAAATCAGGCCTCAGACACTTATCATGTGATAGCCGTGTGACCTTGGGCAAGTCCCTTAAGCCCAATTTCCCTCCAAAGAGAAAAAAATGGGGGCTGTAGTAAAAATTATCACACCCAGCAAAATTAACAATAATCCTAGATGAAAAAAATATGATATCCTGGGGCTGTATCCAAAAGAAATCACAGAAGTGGGGAAAAAGACCCATATGTACAAAAATATTTATAGTAGCTCTATTTGTGGTGGCAAAGAATTGGAAATCAAGGGGAAGCACATCAATTGGGAAATGGCTAAACAAGTTGTGGTATATGAATGCAATGGAATACTACTGTGCTATAAGAAATAAGACAGAAAGACACTTATGTAAACTGATGCCAAGTGAGGAGAGCAGAACCAGGAGAAATCTACACAATTACAGATACCTTGTATGTGTGACAACTAACTTTGATAGACTGGACTCCTCTCAACAATACAAGGTTAGAAGACAGCTACAAAACACTCCTGATGGAAAGGGATATCCACATCCAACAAAAGAACTATAGAGTCTGCCGATTGAAGCAAACTATTTGCTCTCTCTCATTTATGTTTTGTTTTGTTTTATCCCTTCTTTCTCATTGTTCAGCCCATTGGTTTTAATACTTTACAACATGACTAATATTCAACATGAGGTTATTTGTAAAACCTATATTTGATTACATGCTTCTTTGGGGTGGGGAGGGGGAGGAGAGGGAGGGGGTGAAAATTTAAAACTTAGGAGATTGTGGAATTTAATGTTGTAAACTACAAGTAGCTAAAAAATTTAAAAAAAAAGAAAAAAGGGACATCCAATTAATTGACAAACTTTCAGGGTTTTGTTGCAAAAAAACCCTGAACCTGAACTTGATAGAAAATTTGTCATATGAGATTCAAGATATATATAAGGTATATATCAAAGACTAATTAGAAGGTTCTCAGTAAGGACAGACTGTTGACTTTTTTATATGAGGCAATGTAAAATGTATGTCTAATTTTTTTTTAGTAATTGGGTAGTTTGAAAGAAAGATTGGCATAGACCTGAGTATGATGTGATTCTAAGAAAATAGAACCATTTAGGAAAAGGGAAAAAGGATAATTATACAAATGAGGTGCTAGTAGAAGAACTGACACAGAGGAATTCGGTAGGGGCGGAGGGCTGGCAGTTGTGGATCCTTACACTCATTTGGAATGGGTTAAAGAGAGAACAATACACACACACAAACACACACACACACACACACATATATATATATATATATATATATATATATAGGTATAAAAGTCCTCTAAATTCAGAAAGAAATAAAATACTGATTAGATAGGGAAAGAGGGGAAAGGGAGGAGTTTTTAGAAGGAACCCTCACATCTGGGCTAAAGAGAGAACAATGTATACATTTAGAAGGGAATAAAAGAAATCTAAATTTATAAAGAAGTAAGAGGGTGAGGGAATACAATAAGGGGAAAGTATAGAAAGGTGTCTAGATTAACAGGAATGGGATAAAGAGTGACTATAAAAATCTTCTAAATTCAGATAGGAGCAAGAGGTTAAGGGTAAAAGGTTGGAGGAGATGTGTCAGGGATCTTTGGAGGGGGTGTAGATTAAATAATAGGCAGGGAAAGGAGTGAGTAGAATTAAAGTAGGTGAGTCAGAAGGGATAGGAAATGAAAGACACACACAAATATAAAATAAAGGTCAGGAGTAGAATTAATTAGGGGAAAAAAAGCAGGGGTAGTAATCATGATCTCAGACAAAGTTAAAGCAAAACTGGATTTAATCAAGGAGAAAAATGGGGAAACTTTATTATATGTGAGTCATATTAATCAATGTTGTTTTGGACTATTTAAAATAACTAGACATTATAATATTGGAATATGACTGTGGTGTAGGAAATAATGAGTTGCTGGACTTAGAAAAATATGGAAAAACTTAGACTTATTATAAAAGAAAATGTTATCCATCCTCAGAAAAACAGAGGACAAACTAGTATAGTCTTCCATTGATTCATATGAATGTATATGTCTTTATATGAGTGTGATTATAGATATCAAAATATATGTATGTGTACATGTTTGTATGTGCATGTATATATTCACAGATACACAATGAACATGCACACATATATGTATATATTGTGTATCTATATAGATATAGATATATTTCCAAGCTTAATTGAAGCCTTCTTAGGGGAGGGGGGAGGAAATGGTTGGAAAAAACAAAGTAAAATTTGTACAGTATAGAACAAAAGAAAACTTACAAGGTAGCAAAGAAAGACAGTTCTGAACACAATGCATAGTATTTATTATATAGGCTTTCTTGAAATGGAAATTTATTACTGTATGATTTGAATCTTCTCTTACTTTTCACTGTACACATGACAATATTTTTTTCTTTCCCTAATTTGTATGAAAGTTTTAGCATTTAAGTTTATAATTCATTTCTTTTCCTTTTCTTATTGTGGATTTGTTTTAATATTTAAGTTTAAAATAAAATTTTTACAAAAAAAATCTAACCATGGTATCCCAAGGATCAAAGGTAAAGAACTCCTTCACTAAGACTATAAAGAAAAAAAAGAGTGATAATATTATCTGTCCTGAAGGAGCTTACATTTTAGACAGGTGAGGCAATATGTACATGTATAAATGTTTGCCACAGATATGAGATGAAATATGGAAGGGAAAGACACTAGCAGGTGAGGGAAATGAAAGGCTTTATGTAAAAGGTGATCATAAACTGAGCCTTGAAGGAAACCCAGGATTCTGTGTGTGCTTAATGCATAATCAGTTCTGATATAGAGTAAAGTATTTGAATGTTTGGCATTTAGCCACCTCAGCCCCCTTCTGTCTCTTTGCTTCCCCCAAAGGATTCTGGAAGTGAAGAGCAGAGCAATATAGTTGCTTCAAGAATAGCCCAGCCAAGCTTGTCTCTTTGACAATCTCAGGGGCAAAGCTGAACATAAGATAAATACATTGAAAAGATGGATGAAGTATCATGATGGTAAGCACTTCTCTTTTTAGTGGTTTGTAAGTTTGGGATGAGATGTGCAATTGAAAGTGAATGTTGTATTCCTCTTCCCCTCACTGCAGGGTTGGTGACTATAATTGTGAAATATTGCATTTAACAATCAGTCAATTAACCAATGATTAATTAACCAATTATTAATCACCTTTTCTGGTCCAGGCAAAATGTTAATGCTGAGTATATGAAGACAATAAAAAATAAAACATCTCTTACTCTCAAGGAGCCTATGAAAACTGTTGTATCTATAGGATGGTGAACTCTGTTTTCCTCTTTATTTATTATAAAGGATGCAAATGAATATATAAAAGCAAACTATCTTGACACATTTTTAAATAAAAAAGTTGTTTTTTTTTAAGTAGAAAGTGAATAGTACTTACACATTTGTTGGAGAAAAAGTTACAAGCTTAATATCTATGTATTGAACTCCTTGACCCACCCATGTTGAGGGGGAATCTTTGCAATTATTTCATCCAATAATGGACTAGAAAGCATTCCAGGGAATGTTTCATGAAGGCAGTGGTATGGCCAGACATGGTAAGATCATGCAAAATCTAGCAGCTCAATAGAATATAAAGTCCTGGGATTGGTATCAAGGATCCCAAGAAACAATATGAAGGGAAAAGTATAGAAATAAACTTTCAAAGAAGTAGCACTTTGATTTCTAAATACTCTGTCATCATGAGTAATCAGTTGTGAAATCCCTTTCCATTACAATTTCCAGCCCTAATAGAGAACCAAAAATAAACCAGAAATGATTCCTGGGGGTTCCACATTATCTTAAGGATGAGGAGTATACTTTGATAAAAGCAGGAGATAGATTATCAGCGTTTGAGGTAATCCACATTCCCAAAGCAAAGGATCAATGTAAAACCCGTTTGACATAGGAAGTATTCCTAGCTAATTACTCAGTTGAGGTAGTGTATATTTCAGATGGAAAGTGATAGAGCATGGATATATGGCCTGATAAGGACAAACACATAGCAGACCCACATAAAAACAGGACAGTGGGTGTTATCTTTGTATTCTTGGTGCTATCTTCAAGGGGAGTGCTGTCGAGCTAAACTCAGCAAGCATCAACTTTCATCAACAGCGCCCGACAATAGATTGCGGCTAAGCCTGACAAGGCACCTGAGAGACACTACTGTCCTCTGTCACCATATGGCCTAGAGGACACTTTATACCTGTTACATTATCCTGGAAGTGGACTCAGAATTAAATGTATGGAGTATTCATTTTTAACCTCATGAGGCTAATGATGTCCGAAGGGCAGATTTAGATGGCATTTGCTGTTAAACAAGGATATTATTCTGTTTGTAGCTTAATTTTGTGGTGTATGTAGGTCATGTACATATTAATTTCAATGTGTAATTATGGTATTTTTGTATTAAGAATTTGAACAGTTAAAATAATTAGTTTATATCCATGACAATCTATAAAATTATCAAGGCACAGTCACCAATTCAGGGACAATGTCAAGATAATTCAATTATGATGTCCCTAATACATTTGAGATTTTTACTTGGGCAGAAAAGAAATTTACTACAAACTCATGCATTTGCTAGTCTGGACTAAAATGGAAATTCTGTTTTTTTTTTTTTGTATGTTACCAACACCTGATACACTCTTACCTAATATAATTGAAATGCTCCTGTACTGATGTGTCTGTTTTATTTTTAATTTCTTTTTTTTTTAAAGCAATGGGGGTTAAGTAACTTGCTCAAGGTTACACGGCCAGGTGTTTCTGGGTGGGTGCTAAGTGTCGCAGCTCATATTCGATCCCCAGGTCGTCCCGACACTGGAGCTGGTGCTCTTACTAGCTGTGCTACCTGGCCGCCCCTTTATTTTTAATTTCATTGATCTCCTCAGGTGAATACTCTTTCTCTAAAACAGAACTACTAAATATTTCCAGTTTTTTTCTTCTTCTTCCAATATTTATAGTCTCCATTTTGTTACAATTATGTGTCAGACATTTAATATAAATTATTAATTTATATTAATATAACTTAATTATTTTATTTAAATATATAATATATAATAAATTTAATTTAATTATATTATATTTATATTAATATAAATATAATATAAAGTTACAGAGAATGTAATATTGTTCAATCTAATCAATTTAATTAAATTGACCAAATATTTATTCATTATTAAATTGATTTCTGCATAAAGAGATGCAGCATGACATATTAGATAAAGTCAGTCTTGAAACTAGAAAGACATGGCTTCAAGTTCAATCTCTAATACATAGTGCCTGTGTGATGCTGAGGAAATTACTTAACCTGTCAATGCTCTAGAGTCTAGAGAAATCTATACAAAAATATACTAGTCTACACTAGTTGAGGAAGATTTTTGTTTGTTTGTTTCCCCCTTCCCTCCCTGGGACTTCCCTATAACAGTTAAAGTGCAGGTCTTGTTCCTATCTCTGTCTTATGCATAAGGGATTATGTATGTTAGTATCTAGTGTTGCAAAGATGTTTTAAAAATGGCCCAATTGCTGAGGCAAAATAACATATGCCAATAGCTCTTAAATGTATTTGTGGTCTCATTGTTAAGAGTATTCCTTCCATTGGTATAGGGCAACACATATCATCCTGGAGATGGAACATGGAGGTATCTTCGGGTTATCTAGGACTCTGCTAGAAGAATACAAGTTTTGAAAGATTCTATAATTTTGGAAAAATTCCATGAATATACTTAGTAGCAGACTATGTCTGTTTCTGAGGACCAGCTTAGCTACATATTGAAAGACTTATTGAGTAGGTCAGTCAATTAAACAATTCATAAAAATAATTTATAAAATATCTGCCACATGTGGGATACTGTGGAAAAAAGTAATCTCTCTCCTCAAGGAACTTATATCCTGACACTTATAAATCTGTAGATATAAGCAAGATTCACAGAAAATACATGTAAGTAAAACTTAGAGTAGGGGTTCTTAATTTCTTTTTTGTGTTACAGAATACTGGCAATCTGGTAAAGATATTATGAGAATAATGCTTTAAATCCATATAATACATAGGATTTCAAAGGAAACCAACTACGTTGGAATATACAGATCAAAATATTGAAAATGACATGTCAATGAGCCTCAGATTAACAAACCCTGCTCTAATCAACTGGGGAGAGTTGGCACCAGTAGATTTTGAACAAGGTAGTGATGTAGTCAGGCTTGTGAATTAGAAGAAAAAAATACTGCTATATGAAGATGTATTGGGGAAGGAAGAGACTGGAGACCGAGATCAGTTAGCAGGCCACTATAATCATCCAGGAAAGAAGTGATGAACTCCTGATTTAGGATGGTAGCAGTGGGAATGGAGAGATGTGCAAACAGAAATGGATGAATGGGATAGTGGAAAGACTGGAGAAAATATTATACAAGGATATTTTGAGGAACTGAATGGGGAGGAGACTTAGGGAAGGGATAGTAGCTGTCTTCAAGTATTTGAAAGGCTGTATTATGAAAGAAGGATTCAATTCATTCTTCCTGGTACAAAAGGGAAGACATGATAACAATGGGTTGTGAAGAAGTAGACTTCAGCTTGATGTAAGAAAAAAAACTGTTAATTATAGTAATACAAAGGTGGAAAGGAAGGGTAATGGGCACCAATTCACTGGAGACCTTCAAACAGGAAGTGAATGATCACTTGTTCGGATATTTTATAAGGCTTACTTTGTTCAGGTAGGGCTTAGATTAGATGGCCCCCAAGACACCTTTCAATTCATGCCCTGTGGGATGGACTCAGGAGACACTGAAGAGGATGTAATTCCAAAATTAGTTGCTGATTAAATTTTAGAGGTCAAACAAAGGGAGGAAAAAGTTGAGTGATTCTCAGGTTTCAAGCCTGGTTGCCTGGAAAACTGTAAGGCCATCACCAGAAATAAGCAAATTAGGAAGAAGTTCAAGTTTTGGAGGGAAGATGACAGGTTTTGTGTTAGACACTTTAAGTTCTGAGGTGCCAATTAGACACTAGGTGGAAATGTCCAGTAGGTAGAAATACAATTTGATACCAGAGTTAAAGAAAAAGAAAATAAATCAAGATAAAATGTTTGGGTATTATTTCCATTGAGATAACAATAGAATCACTGTAAGTAGGTGGGCTTTATATCTAGGTGTCCTGATTTATTCAAGATTCTTTCCAGAGCAAGAGTGACCTTATCATTTTTGATCAAATTTGCCAACTTCATATTTTGGAGATTTTGGAATAAAAGAGTATTATGGGATAACAATAGTATAGGTATACCCACATATACATAAATACACATGCACATATGCAAATTAAAACGTGTAAATATATACACACAGAGCAGGCTATCATTCATATATATGCACGTATTTGTGTAAAATTCCCCTCTGTGTATGTGTGTGTATTTCCAATGGATAGAAGATAGTTAATGGAGATTGATAGATACTGATATGATAAAATATATGATTTTTGAAGGACAGAGTACCTATGAAAATATAAGAAGTGTGATCTGCTCTTTATAAAAAACTATTTAAGCAGAATTGGAAAAAAAGGTAGGATTTCAACAAACTTAAAAGTTTCATTACTCAATAATAAAAAAATAGGATGTAATTGTATTAATAGCTTGTTTGCAGAAAAAATAATGTCTTTTTTTGGTAACTACTTACTGGGCTGTGTTGATATTTTAATCAAAGTTCTCTTGATATACTACAAGAAGATACATTTTAGAAGCTTCCTAATAGCAAATAATTCCAGTGAGTTAAATGCCTTTAGGAACATTTAGAGAGAATTTACTAACTGGTATCAGTTTTCTACTTTTAATGACTGGTCATCTGGGAGCAGTAATTTTAGAAAGTGGTTTATTAAAAATTAAACATAGAACATTTTTGGTAGTAAGTAGTAAATTTATACTTAGAAGTAAATGCATAGTGATTAATTGGCTCACTGCAATAAGCAAACTTTCACAATTTTATTTTAATAACTTAGCAGTCATAGCAGAACAACTTTGTTAGTAAAATGCAGAATTCATAGACAAGACAGAAGACAGGAAGACTCATTGGACTGGATATCCAAATTTATCTCTGCATTCATACTTCAGAAAGAAGCCACAAACAGGTTCACTTGGTACCAAATTAAAATGGGGTGGGGTAGTAGGGCAACCCTGAAGCTGGGCTGCATTGCTCATTTATCTGTGTCCATTATTTGAACTCCACTTTTCTCAAAATCATTTCTTAGTCCTCTACCAAACATGCAGCTGCTATATATAAAATATTAATGATTTCAGAATTCTTGCTGGGTTGTGAATCACAGAGAACTCAACTGAGGTTTACTGAGTTATAGGATGAAAAGAAAATGTTTCAAGATGACTTACTCTTCCCTCCTTTACAGCTGGTAAAGTCAATGGGCAATGGGCTACTTCCTCAATATATTCTCATATAACCCAGCAGAGAAAATACGGTCATTCCCTCCTCTCCCTTGCCATCTTTTGGTGTGAGAATAACTTTCAAAACCATCGTTTCTTTTTTTACCCAGGTGCTTAGGGGCCAAATCAATTGCCTAATCAAATGGAAACTAAACAGCTGCCCTCCAAGAAAGAAAATGTGGCTTTCTCCTGAGATTCTATAAACTGATTAAGTGAGGGTACTGCTAATCCTTCCTCTTGCTCTTCAGATGTTATACTGACAAGAGAGATTAGAATGAAAGGATAATGGTTACATCACCAGAGTGCAATAAACAGCCTGTGAAGGGGCAACTAAGGTTCAGAAATTTTCACATTACAATTTTAAATGTGCACTTTGGTACTCAGAATAGTGAATCTGTGTTAGACCTTTACAGTAGCTGAAGAAAAAGAACATGACAAGAGGGTCTTTCCACTCCCAAGTAAGTTATCAAGCCAGATTCTCTTGTCAAATTCCACTTGTATATTTAAATGCTAGTGACAAGGCACTACCACAAACTAGATCATTTAGGGTGGAAAAGTCCTTCATTCACTCCCCACAGAGAAAAATATACTTCAAGGTGTTGGCTTGGACATAATAAGAATGGGCCCATGCTATCATTTCTAGTATTTTCTGAATTTAGGTCATTATTGCCTTCATAGCTATAGTCCAATTACATATTCCAAGAAATTCATGAAAAGTTATTTGTAATTGTTATCATACTGAATTTTAAATGTAATTATATAGAAGTATTAGTTACTATTACTGTTGTTGTTACCACAGTTTCTGCTGTTGCTCCAGACATTATTGCTTCTGCTAATGTTACTACCACCACTACCACCACCACCACCACTACTACCACTACTACTACTACTACTACTACTACTACTACTACTACTACTACTAC
>NW_027185890.1:2601361-2639241 GCF_028583685.1 Petaurus breviceps papuanus
TACTACTACTACTACTACTACTACTACTACTACTACTACTACTACTAGTAATACTACGACTAAGACAACTTCTACTACGACTACAACTACTGCTACTATTCTTCCGGCTCCTATTATTATAGATACTAAAACAATTACCATTGTTACTATTCATCCTCTTTCATTTGCTATAGCTTCTATATTCCATAGGTTAAGTTATAATTAGCAGGAACCATAACTTTCAACTTTGCCATCTATTTATTTTCATTTTCAGATTAAAAAAAGAACCAGTATTTGAGCCATTACAATTCATAATATTGAATTAAGACATAATTTGAATTAGATCTGATGTTATCCTTCATATTTTCCTGTTAGTCAGATGTAAGCAACATTTATTGAGTACCTACTATGTAATAGGTAGCTGTGTGGCTAGGTTGATAGAGCACTTAGGAAGATCGAGTTCAAATTTTACTTTAGACACTAGCTGTGACCCTGAGCAAGTCACTTAACCTCTGTTTACCTTAAGCCATTGGAGAGAGAAATGACAAATAACTCCAGTATCTTAGCCAAGAAAAGCTCACAGATTGATGAATTGGACCTGACTGAATGACTGAACAACAACATCTACCAGGCACTGTACTGATCCATTCATTCAACAGATAGTTATGGATCAAAATTTTTTAAGGCGTGATAATAGCAAGACTTCAAGAATTTTATAATCTCATGAGGGAGACAAAACATGCATATCATTTGAAAGCTTATTATTGCTTTGGAAAATATTATGAAAAATAATTTGTAAATCAATTTTAAATAGGAAAAAGGAGATTCTTTAACAAGTATTCTCTAGTTCACATCTGATTTCATCAGTTATTTACTTGAAAAGCATTGCATTTAATTAAAATATGCAAACATATATAAATTTATAAGTATATTAAATAAATTCATTTAAATTTAGTACATAATACATAGGAATTAAGTTTCTTATCAAGATAATTCTATTTTGCCCCCAAGATACTGCCTAATTGGTGACTTAGGGTAAGTATAGTTTTAAAATGCTAACTTCAAACCAATGTAAGTATATCGTGTACAGAGTAATTCTCAATTGTTACAAAAATTATGTCCATTATGCTATACTTCCTGGGATTCTAGTAATCATCTAAATTCCATAAAACTTAAATTTTCAAATTATCCTCAGTAATTTAGATGTGTTATTAGGCCTTTCATGAGGCATTTTTTCTTCTTTGAAGAAAAGCTAAGTTTCTCAAAAGCACTACAGGATAAGTTATAAGTGACTTTCACTTGTAATTTACAGATGCTGTAATAGGAATTTTTCTTTTACTGCCATCTAAGTCCAACTATTTTGCATTTCAATTTGCAAGTAAAAACTTTCTTTAAAAATTGGTTTAGAAGTTTGTGGTAGCTTTAATAGACATGGTATGTTTTTGCAAAAGAGTCAGGAATTGGGATGAGAGCAGAGATGTATTTCTAATAAAAAAAAACCCCACTATAAAATGAGTGAATGAATGAAAGAACATAAAGGGTCTTTAAGTTTCAATCTTAAAGAATTAAAAAATAACATTGTATGTCATTTGTATATTTGCTTTAGGATGGGCACATTTTAGACTCTTTTCTTACCTGTTTTCACAATTTAGAAAGAGACATCTGAAGGGCAGGAGAACCTGGGTTTCTGCAACATGAGTTATTCGTGATTCAAATGATAAAATATGAGTCAGTGTTTTAGGATGACCACAAAAACAAACAAACAAACAAACAAACAAACAAAAAAACACTCTGCTGAAAGCTTTCCACTCCCTTTCCCCACCAATAATCAACATTTGAATTAGACAATTAAGGGAACATCAATGTGTATATTCACTCCAATTATTTTACAACCCAGACCAGCTCTCATCAATTCACTCAAGGTGCTAGGAACCTGTCTTGAATTCCCTTTTTATTATGTAGACACAAATGGAACACATCAGGTATAGATTGTTCTTTTTTCTTCATATGTATATGTATGCTTACATTTTTACACCACTTTAACTTCATAATTCCTGAGTTTTGTTCTGTTACCTACTCATGCCCACCACACATGTCTCTATTACTCTATTATTCTTTGGATGATCCTCATCTTCAGATTCCCCAAATGTCTCCAAATGAGAAATACCTATGTCAAATGCCAAAATTCTTGAAGTTCACTGAAACAATTCTGGTATTGTACCTTGAGATCAAAGCAATGTCTACGTTTCTATGACACTAGGGGATAGTCTTTCAATCAAATGGGCATCATGGATTTTTTTTTTCTATACCCTGAGATGCTGTATTATTACAAGGAGATAACATTTCATTCATATTTGCCCTGAATTCAATTTGTTAGGTCAACATTAGGATTCACAGGATTTCAAAGGATATCACAAGAAGGAAAGCATTTTATACTCAGATAATTAAGATTCACATATGTTCATATCAAATCATTTTTCTTTTCTGTTTGCATAAACTTTAAATTATACTGCAAACAGAAATGCATTATCAGAAATAAGATCCGCATTACAATGAAAGCAAAATATATGTGAATGTGGGAAGAAACAAAATAATTGCCATGTTAATAATGCCTGTATCTACAGCTATAACATGCAATATTTAGTAGAAGTGATTTGGTAGAATGACAAAAGAAAGCTTGAAATGAATCAATTATGTCTTTAACAAAGTATATTTCTTCATCTCACAATGTAGTAATTTACCTAGATGTTAGTGATTTACAACAAAGATTAATGATACAAATCTGGGCTTCTTGGGAAAAAAAATCCACATGTAGCATTTTTCTTACCATTGATTTCTCATAAACAAAGGAGAGCTACTTATTATTATTGCCATGTATTATTATCATTTCAACTCAAGTCAGGGGCAGTGATATTCCCCAGATTGGATACAGCCTAAGAGGCCATGAGAGAACACTTTTCCAGATAATTATTACTACATATCTAATGTCATGTTATGTGCAAGGAGAGCACAGAACTGAAGGAGGTCTGGGTTAGAACCACAGGGGAATTCTTAGAATCTTATAACCCACTGGAATACAATTACATGGCTTTGATGCCCAATCCATGACACACAATCCATGGTGATTACATTAGGCAAAAAGTCCAAATAAGGACTTTATTTCCCCTCTGAATGAAATTGACTATATAACTACATGAATACCACTGAATTCCATGCCTGCTAGTGTATATTTCAGATTTTAGATGTACCCTTTCAAGAAATGATGTCACTAGGCTAGTAATAACTATTATTTTATAAAGTTTTATAGCCTGTAAAAAGCATTATACATTTTATCTTACATGATCCTTACAATAAACTTGTTGGATAGGTCCCATAATTATTTCCATCTCCTTTTTACATACAAGAACACTGAGGCTAAAGGAAGACATTTATTTGTTACCATTGAACTAGTAAATGTCACAAGTGGGATTCATACCCTTGACTTTCTGACTTCTAAATCCAGCACTTTCTCTGTCCACTATGACATAATTAATTTTGAACTGCCTCAAAGTAAAAAAAAATCAGCTTTAGATTTTAATGGCACAAGAGTACTGAGTTTAGAATCATGGAACTCTTTCAAGTCCTGCCTCTAGAAACTCATTGTGTAATGTTAAGTTAGTCATTTAACTTTAGGCTTTGGTTTCCTCATCTGGAAAATTTGTGTGAAAAGTGTGTTGTAGTTGTGTTCATATTAGGTCCTGGGTTTCTTTTGGCAGGTAGATTCCCAAATATTTTATAATGTCTCCAGTAACTTTAAATGGGATTTCTCTTTCTATCTATTGCTGAATTTCATTGGAAATATATAGGAATGCCAAGGATTTATGTGGGTTTATTTTATATCCTGCAACTTTGCCCAATTTATTATTGTCTCAAGTATTTTTTTTACTTGATTCTCTAGGATTCTCTAAGTATATCATCATATCATCTGCAAAGAGTGATAGCTTGGTCTCTTCTTTGCATAATTTTATTCCTTTGATTGCTTTTTCTTCTCTAATAGCTACTGCTAACATTTCTAGTACCAGATTGAATAAGATGGGTGATAGTGGACACCCTTATTTCACCCCTGATCTTATGGGAAATGCTTCTAGCTTCTCCCCATTACATATAATACTTGCTGATAGCTTTAAACAGATGTTACCTATTATTTTAAGGAAGGCTCCATTTATTTCTATACTTTCTAATGTTTTTAATAGGAATGGAGGTTGTATTTTGTCAAAAGCATTTTCTGCATCTATTGAGATGATCGTGTGGTGTCTGCTCATTTTATTGTTGATAAGATCAATTATACTGATGGTTTTCCTAATATTAAACCATCCTTGCATTCCTGGAATAAATCCTACCTGACCAAATCATATTATTCTTGAGATAAGTTGCATAGTCTTTTTGCTAGTATTTTATTTAGAATTTTTGCATCTATATTCATGAGGGAGATTGGTCTATAATTTTCTTTCTCTGTTTTATCTCTTCCTGATTTAGGTAGCAGTATCATATTTGTGTCATAAAAGGAATTTGGTAGGACCCTTTCTTCACTAATTCCCAAATAGTTTGTAGAGTATTGGTATCAATTGTTCTTTAAATGTTTGATAGAATTCACTAGAAAATTCATCTAGCCCTGGAGGTTTTTCCCTAGGGAGTGGACTGATGGCTTGTTCAATTTCTTTTTCTGAGATAGAGTTATTTAAGTAATTTACTTCCTCTTCAGTTAATATGGGCAACTTGTATTTTTGTAAATATTCATCCATTTCCCTAAGATTGTCAAATTTATGTGCATACAATTGGGAAAAATAATTCCTAATTATTGTTTTGATTTCCTCTTCATTGCAGGTAGATTCATCCTTTTCATTTTTGATACTCATAATTTTGTTTTCTTCTTTCTTTTTTATTATATTGACTACATGTCTATCAATTTTGTTTTTTTTCATAAAACCAGGTTTTAGTTTTATTTATTAATTCAATAGTTTTCTTAATCTCAATTTTATTAATCTCTCTTGGTTTTCAATATTTCTAATTTAGTATTTAATTGGGGATTTTGAATTTGTTCTTTTTCTAGATTTTTCAATTGCATGCCCAATTTGTTGACCTCTCTTTTATCTAATTTAGTCATGTATGCACTTAGGGATATAAAACTTCCCCTAAGAACTGCTTTTAATGCATCCCACAAATTTTGGTATGTTGTCTCATATTTTCCTTCTCTTGAATTAAATTACTGATTGTTTTTATAATTCCATGTTTGACCCACTTATTCTTTAGGATTAAATTGTTTAATTTCCAATTAGTTTTTAGTCTCTCTTTCCATAGCCCCTTATTGCATATAATTTTTATTGCATCATGATCTGAGAAGAATGCATTTAGTATTTCTGCCTTACTGCATAGAATTGTGAGCTTTTTATGCCCTAGAACGTGGTCAATTTTTGAGTATGTGCCATGAACCGCTGAGAAGAAAGTATATTCTTTTTATCCCCATTCAGTTTTCTCCAGAGATCTATCATACTTATCCTCTCTAACATTCTGTTCACCTCCTTAACTTCTTTCTTGTTTATTTTGAGGTTAGATTTATCAACTTCAGAGAGGGGGAGATTAAGGTCTCCCACTAGTATAGTTTTGCTATCTATTTCTTCCTCTAATTCCTTTACCTTCTCCTCTAGGAATTTGGATGCTACACCACTTGGTGCATATATGTTAAGTAATGATATTGCTTCATTCTCAATGGTGCCTTTTAACAGGATATAATTTCCTTCCTTATCTCTTTTAATTAGGTCAATTTTTGCTTTAGCTTTGTCTGAGATAAAGATTGCTACCCCACCTTTTTTCTTTAGCTGAGGCATGATATATTTTACTCCAGTCTTTTACCTTTACCCTGTGCGTACCCCTCTGTTTCAGTTGTGTTGTAAATAGCATCTTGTTGGACTATGATTTTTAATCCATTCTGCTATCCACCTCCATTTTATGGGAGAGTTCATTCCATTCACTTTTACAGTTATGATTATTATCTGTTTCTTTCCCTCCATTCTATTCCCTCCCTTATTAATGTTCATTTTTCTCCCCTTCTCCCTTTCCCTCCTTAATAGTTTTCCTGTTGACCACTGCCTCCCTCAGTAATCCCTTATAAGTCCCCTCCCTTTTCCTCCCTTTCCCCCTTACTTCTTCCCTCCCTACTAACCACTCCCCCCCCCTTTTTGTAGCACTTTCCCCCTCCTACTGCCTGTAGGATATTTTTATACTTAATGAAGTATGTTATTTCTTCTTGGCACCAAGAGTGACAGGAACAAATCTCATGCAAAGCTCCTCTCCCTTCCCTCTTTCCCTCTAAAAAGATACTTTTTGCATTTCTTCTCCATAGAGTCCTATGCTTAACTGGTTGTTATACCCTCTTTGTGCCAGAACCAATGAGGGAAAAGCTCATATGATTCTCATCTTCCTCCCTTCTTTTCCTCTGCTATACTGTTTTTATGCCTCATTATGTGGCATAATTTACCCTTTTCCACTTCATTCATTCCTCTTCTTCCATTGCAATCCCTTTTTAGCCCTCAATAAGGTATTTTTAATCACCATTTTGTGTATTTTATACTCATATCCTCTACTTATATATAACCAGTTTGCTCTTATCAAATAGCAGGGTGTGTGTGTGTGTGTGTGTGTGTGTGTGTGTGTGTGTTTTCCTTGTTTACCTTTCTATGTCACTGTTGCATCTAGTAATTGGAGGTTGAATTTTCCATTGAGTTCTGGCTTTTTTATCAGGAAGGTCTGGAACTCTTTTATATCATTGAAAGACCATCTGGAAGAATATGCTCAGTCTTGTTGGGTATGTGATCCTTGGTTGTAACCCAAGGTCTTTTGCCTTCCAGAGAATTGTATTACTCTGTCTCTGATCTTTCAGTGTAGAGGCTGCCAAATCCTGTGTGATCCTCACTGTGGATCCTCGATATTTAAATTGTTTCTTTCTGGCCACTTGAAGTATTTTCTCTTTTATCTGGTAGCTCTGGAGTTTGGCCACAACATTTCAAGGATTTTTCACTTTGGGATCTCTTTCAGCAGGTGTCCCGTGGATTTTCTCTATTTCTGTTTAACCCTCAGGTTCTAATAACTCTAGGCACTTTTCCTTAATGAACTCTTGGAGAATGTTGTCCAGGCTCATTTTTTCATCATGATTTTCTGGTAGGCCTATGATTCTCAGATTATCTCTGCTGAATCTGTTTTCCAGGTCAGTCATTTTTTCTTTGAGGTATTTTACCTCTTTTTCTAATTTTTCATTCTTATTGTTTTGTTTGGTAAATTCTTGGTTCCTCATAGAATTATTTGTTTCCATTTGGTTGATTCTAGTTTTTAGCAAATCATTTTCCTTGGTTAATTTTTGGAGTTCCTTTTCCATATCATACACTTTTCCTTTTTAGAGAGATGTTTTCTCCATTATAATGTTTTTCTAATTCTGGTATTTTGGTTTTGAGAGAATTATTAATTTTGTCTTCTATCTCTCTCATTTGGTTTTCAAAATTCCTTTTGATCTCATCTAGGAGAGCTTTCTGTGCTTGGTACCTGTTCCCTGTTGATGTTTCAGCTGTGGGTGTGGTGTCCACATTGTCTCCCTCTGAGTCTGGTTCCTCCCTCTGAGGATAATAAGACTCCAGAGTCTTTGTCTTTGTAGTCTGCTTTCTACCCATTTAGAGGCAGTGCCATAGCCATGCCCTTCCTCTAGGGATCCCAAGCCTTTACTGTAGAGGGTTTTGCCCTGGGTCAATAGTTACTGTGTTTTCAGGGTCAGAGGGGGTGGGTTGGAGCAGGTAAGTTTCACTCTGTCTTCCTGGTTTTTGGAGGTCCTGATAGGGGCTCTTTTTCTTTTTAAATCTCTGGTCTATGAAGTGGTAGCCCCAGGAGTATTTGCTGTGCCATACAGGGGCCCCTGTATTTCATTGTTACCTTGCTCTTTCCAGACCCAACCCTTTGGTGATAGCCCTGGCATATCCCTTGTGGTTGGTGGGATGATTTGCCCTCTGAATTGATCAGGCGCCTTCCAGGCCTGCCTCTGTGTATGCTGGCTGTGCCTTCAGGGTCTTGTCCTACTAGTTCTTCAAAGAATCAGTTGATACATCAATTGGTTTTGTGTTCTCTATTATTTAAAAATTTTAGTGCCAGCCAATTTGATTTTTGTTAACAGGAATCACAACTCACCTATACTGTTTGGAAAAGTTGCTTAAAACTCAGGGTCATTAAATGAACTTGCAAATAGCCATATCTCAAGTGAGTTTTGGAGGCCAGATCTGACCACATATCCACTGTGCTACAATGAATGAATACATGAAGCATGTATTGTCTACTATATATAAAGGAATCAACTAATTAATAAATATTTATTAAGTACTTGCTATGTGTTATACACTGTGCTACTCACAAAGGGATAAAAATATAAATGTAAGATGATTCCTACTTTCAAGGAGTTCACATTTTTAAATTTTTTTTCTATTTTTCAAATGCTTTATTAACTTCTGATTTACATCATTCATTTCCGCCAGATTTTGAGTTACAAATTTTCTCCCCGTTTTTCCCCTACCCACCGCCCCAAAATAGCAGTCCCACAGGATATCCCCTCCATCAATCTGCTCTCTCCCATATTTTCTCCCACACCCCTTTCTACTTTTCCAGTAGGGCATGATGGATGGAGTTCACATTTTAATAAGGTATATATAAACACTGATGGAAGATTTTAGCTGCAAGTCAGATGGTCCTTAGTGTGCAGTAGCAAAAAAGATGGTAATGCCTCTTCTTTAATGTCATTTTCATTGATGAAATTATCACTTTCTAACATTGAACTACTTATTACCACCTTTATTTTCCCAGAACTTAGCACAATACCACAACGATAGTGAACAATTAATAAATTCATGTTGCCTCATGAGCTGACTGTTAAAGGCCTATATATGCAAATTGATACAGATAACATTTTCATTACATTTATTTCAGCAGCTAAATCACAAGCAATTCATTTCTAATTATTTAAATTTTATAATGCATTTCTGAAAGGGTACTTAGTAGGGTACTTCTATATGTGTCATTAAGTAGAGTCCTAAATATTTTAGAGAAATTTTGAATGACATTTCATTTTTCCATCCCTGCAGGTAAATTTTTTTTTGTAATTTATGGAAAGGCTGATGATTGGTGTTGATTTATTTTACATGGTGCTACTTTATTGAAAATGTTATTTTGTTTTATAGTTTTAGTTGATACTCTAGGATTCTCTAAACCATTATGACATCTTTAAAAATGATACTTTTTTCTTCTTTGCTTAGATTTACTCTTTCAGCTCTTCTTGTCTAATATCATTAGTATTATATCTAACAATATTAATTAAAATGGGCCTTTTCTTCTTTATCCATGACCTTATTTGAAAGAACATTTCTCCATTAACCGTGATACTAGATAGTCTTTGTAATGTTTTTATTCCTATGTTTTCAAGCATTTTTTCAAAAGGAAAGATTATAGCATTTTGTAAAAACCTTTTTCCCTTACAGGTATAGACATAATCATGCAATTTTTATTATTTTTAGTAGTATTTTCTTTAAAGTTGTCATTTTCCTAGTATTGAAATAACCCTTCATTCATCATGTAAGGCTACTCTATTTCAAATGCATGGTATTTTAATTGTTATTATAATTTGATATTTTGTCCAATATCATTACATATATATATATATATATATATATATATATAATTTTCCCCAGAAGTTAACATTTTCTGGTTTAGGTATGAGGACCATATTTGAGTCAAATGAGAGTTTGGCAGGATGCTACCTGTCCATACTTTTGTAGTCAATTTATGGGAAAGTAAAACTAATTGTTATTTTATTTCTTGTCTTTTTAAAAAAATTTTTTGGGGATAAAACATTTTGCCCAAGGCTGGTTTGGTTGTATCCTGTAAATATAGATATGATGCCTAATTTTTAAATAAAAATATTCATTATTTTATGATTTGCCCTTTGACCCACCATTTTTAAAAGATTAAGTTATTTATTCTGTATTTATGCTGAATCTTGCTTTCAAACTATGTTTGTGATTTGTATTTTTTTTTATCATATTGTGGTAAAAAATTAATATGTTTAATAATTTTTATTTTTGTATTTCTTTATGTGGTTATGTCCTAACAGATGATAAATTTTATAAAGAGGCCATGCATGCCTAAAAAGATTGATATTCTCTTATATTCCTTTTCCCGAAACATTGGAGAGCTTTTATAAAATTATTTTCACAACATTAGCTTCTTTCTTATATTTCTGTTAGATTTGTTTAGGTCTGAAATGAGTACATTAATATCCTTCATTTACTATGTATTCCTCCTTCTAGTTTGATTAACTTTTTCTTCAAAAATTTAGATTCCATTCTATTTAGTGCATATATATATTAAGTACTGATATTAACTCATTATCTATGGTTCCTTTAAGCAAAATATAGTTGACTGGCTTATCTTTCTTATTGCATCATGATCCCCCCCTTTTCTTTTCTTTTTCTTCTTTTTTTTACCTTAGGTATGACAAATTCTGTTTGTCACTCATTTTAATTCTTTGTAAATCTGTATTTTCAAACATGGTTCTTGTAAGCAACATATTGTTAGATTCTATTCTCTAACGAGTTCTTCTATCCTATTTCATTTTATTGTTCAATTTATGTTCCTTGTTATGATGAGCAACTAAACATTTCCTTCCATTACATCTGCTTATACTTTTTTTTGGTTTCCTTTGCAACGCACCCCCCCCCCTTTTTACAAAAAGAATGTACTCACCATCTTAAATGGAAATTCACAAATTACTTTCTTGTAGCTAGGGAGAACACCCAAAACTAGCAGCTCTGAGTTAGTTAGCATTAAGGATTAGGATTATAATGAATACTTGAAAGCATGAAGTATCAAAAATTAGGCTAAGTGAGAAAAACTGAACAACTTATTTTGATGGAAGGAGTTGTCCTTTAGCCCTGAATATAATAATAAAAAATGAAATATTAAACTTGCTGGAGAGATGTGTCTACCCTCTATTATGTGTCAATAGCTCTTTGTTTGAGTAAAGAAGGGAACAATGCACTTCACTAAGAAAAGAAATTATTTATGCCTGTGTTGTCATCAAATAACTAAGCCCTGAGGAGTTGGAGGAATCATGTTTGGGAGCAGTTATAGAGTCATCCTCTTGTATGGAGGTAAGAGGAGATTTCTGTTGTGACAGCCATCAAGCATCAGAATTGTAAACACCCCCATTCATAGTTTGGGGGAAGGGGAGATTAGAAAACAGTGACTGCCTGTGGAAGGTAAGTTTTCCTCTTCCCTCCACCCTAAAAGTTATTATTATAATTTTGAAGGATGAGGAGGAAATACTGTAATCTGTGGGAAGTAAAGACATAAAGGGAAACAGAGAAACACTTCATATAAATGCAAATACAGAGAGGAAATCATCTAAGAGAAAATGTAGTTTTAAAAAATATGTCCCCAGGGGCAGAACAAGATGGCAGAGTAGAAACAGGCTTTCCACAGGGCTCTTGCTTCCAGCTCCTCCAATTAATATAAAAATGACTCTAAACAAACTTTGGAGCTACAGAACACACAAAATGACAGAGAGAAGCTAGCCTCCAGCCAAAGACAGCCCAGCAGGCCAGCAGGAAGGGGCCAGGGCAATGCTCTGAGAGCCAAGCTCAACCCAGCATGAGCCAGAGGGCAGCCACAACCAGCTGCTGGCTGGAGGGGCTTCATATCACCAGCAGCTGTGGAGGTTTCCAGAATTATCAACCCATAGACGCCAAAGACAAAGTGAGAGGTGGGAGTAGACGTTGTGGGAACAGGGAGTTCAGGAGTGAAGTCCAGCCTTTATCCCCAGGAAGGAGAAGCAGCTGAGGCACCATGGCTGTGCAGCCACCTCCATATGGCTTCTTCAGAGCTCCTGGCCTACAGATCGTACGGGACCAAGTGACCAATCTGACGGTAATTGCTCTTGCTTTAACCTGCTTAGATGTGGATAACTATCTAGGGAGGAAGTACTGGCGTGAATGACCAGTTTGCCAGAGCATGTGGAGGCTTCTGAGAGGGCAGCCAACTAATAGCCATGGCAGCTGAGAAAACCCCAGCAATTTGGGACAAAGCTCCCCTTTCTAATAGCAGAGTTCTACTGTGGCAAAAAGCTCAAAAATCAAGTAATTGAGTGGCAATATAAGCAATCAAAGGAAGCAAAGCAAGCTCAGCAATCTGACTTTACACTCCTATTTTGGGGAAAAAAAGGGATCAAAGCATGGACCAGGAAAAAGACTGCTAAGTCAGAACTCCTGCACCAAAAGCTTCCAAGAAAAATATGAGTTGGTTACAGGTCAAAGAGGAGCTTAAGAAGGATTTTGAAAATCAAATAAGAGGAGAGGAAAAATTGGGAAGAGAAATGAGAATGATGCAAGAAAATTATGAAATGAGAGTCAAAAACCTGACTAAAGAAAGCTTAAAAAACAGACTAACTCAAATGGTAAAAGAGGCTCAAAAGGCCAATGAGGAGAAAAATGCCTTAAAAAGCCAAATTTGCCAGATGGAGAAAAGAATCTCAAAAGCTCACTGAAGAGAATCATTCCTTCAGCATTAGATTGGAGCAAATGGAATCTAGTGACTTTATGATAAACCAAGATACTATTAAACAGATCCGAATAAATGAAAAAATAGAAGGCAATGTGAAATATTTCATTGGGAAAACCACTGACCTGGAATACAGATCCAGGAGAGACAATTTAAAAATTATTGCATTACCTGAAAGCCATGATCAAAAAAAGAATCTAGAAATCATCCTTAAAGAAATTCTCAAGGAAAATTGCCCTGATGTTTTAGAACCAGAGGGCAAAACAGAGGTTGAAAGAATCTACCAATCATCTCCTGAAAAAGATCCCAAAAAGAAAACTCCTAGGAATATTATAGCCAGGTTTTAGAGTTCCCAGATCAAGGAGAAAATATTACAAACAGCCAAGAAGAAACAATTGAATATTGTGGAAACAATCAGGATAACCCAGGATCTGGGAGCTTGTACACTGAGGGATTGAAGGGCTTGGAATATGATATTCTGGAGGTCAAAGGAGCTGGGATTAAAATAAATAATCACCTACCCAGCAAAACTTAGTATTATGTTTCAGGGGAAATTATGGTCATTCAATGGAATGCAAGACTTTAAAGCATTCATGATGACAAAACCAGAGTTGAATGAGAAAGTTTGACATTTGATAAAAGAAAATTTGACATTCAGATATAAGAAGCAAGAATAGCATGAGAAGGTAAACAGGGAAAAGAAATCATAAGGAACTTATTAAAGTTGAATTATTTACATTCCTACATGAAAAATGATAATTGTAATTTATGAAACTTTTCTCAGTATGAGAATAGTTTAAAGGAATAGAAATGTATGTATGTATATATGTATAAATATATATGTATACATACATATATGTCTATATAGGAGGGTATGTGGGTGTATGAATACATATGTGAATGTGTGTATATATGTGTACAGGTATACATAGACAGAGGGCACAGGACCAATTGAATAGTATGGGATAATACTTAAAAGTTGAAATTGAGGGGTGAGAGAAGAATATAATGAGAGGAGATGGGGAGAGACAGAATGGGGTGAATTATCTCATATAGAAGAGGAAAGGGAAAACTGTTACAATGGAGGGGAAGAACAGGAAGGCAAAAGGGAATGAGTCAACCTTATTCTCATTGAATTTGGCTTAGGGAGGGAATGACATACACACTAAATAGGGTATCTAACTCAACAGGAGTGGGAAGGGGATGAAAGGGAGGATGATGGAAGGGAGGGAAGGTTAGGGAAGAGGCAAGTTGGAAGCACCCACATTTGAAAAGTTACAGGATCAAAGTAGAGTATAGCACAAGTGGGGGGTGAGATAGAATGGAGGGAAATATAATCAGTCTTTCACAATATATCCACTATGGAAATGTTTTGCATAGCTATACATGTACAACCTATATTGAATTGCTTATCTTCCCAGTAAGGGTGTGTGATGATGGAGGAAGGGAAAGAATCTGCAATTCAAAGTTTAAAAATCAAATGTGTAATACATACATATATATATATATATATAATTTTACATGCAACTGGGAAATAAGATATACAGGCACTGGGGCATAGAGATCCACCATGCCCTACTGAAAATTCTGAGGGGAATGGGGGGAAGATATGGGACAGAAAAGATTGAGGGAGGGGGTTTCAGTGGGATCACTGTTTTGGGATGGTGGGTAGGGGAAATTGGGGAGAAAATTTGTAACTCAAATTCTTGTGGAAATGAATGATGTATACTAAAACAAACATAAAATTTAACTAAAAAAATAAAAAAAGTGTCCCCCTGCCAATTGTGATTTTGGTTGTGCAGATGAATGGAATCTAGGGGCCCAGTATAAAAAGTTTTAAATTCAAAGCTAAGAAGTTTGTATTTTGTTCTAGAAGTAACAGTCACTAAAAATTCTTGATTGTAAGAGTGACATGATCATGTCTGTGCTTTAGGAAAATTATCATGTTAGTTATACAGAATTCAAATTGGAGAAGGGAGAGACTAGAAGCTGGGAGACCTCTTTTAGGCTCAGATCTAGCAGTTATCATTAATTTCTCCTCTCTCTGACTACTTGCATTAAATTGTCAATTATCCTTTCATTTTTTCCCTTCAAAATGTCTTTTGCAATTGTCTCTCCCGTTCTGTTTAATTTATGATCTTTCCATGTCTCTCTTACCTCTTACCTAGACTTTCATATTCTTTTCTAATGGTTCTAATCACTCTTCTCTCTATTATATTCTTGTCAACAATGGAAGGTATAGGGAAAGGAATACTGAATGCAAATAAAGAAATCGGGGATCTATCCACATTCTGCCACTAACTCACTTTGTAAACTTGGCAAGCCATATGACCTCATTGTGCCTCACTGTCCATATCTGAAAAATGAGAGGGCTAAACAAGATAGCATCGGAAAACACTTCCAGCTCAAAGACCCTATTGTTCACTAAGATTTTATGATGACTTTCAGAAAACATTATTCTGTAGTAGGTTGGTAGTTAGAAAAACTGATTTCTCCACTTCTAGTTGGACAGGGTAGCCCCAGATTTAGCTGTTGTGTTCATGTATTTTATATACTTTCCTGGCCAAATAACTCTGTTAGTGAGTATGCCCCAAGCTCTCCTGGTCTTCTGAAATAGGCCCTCTACGGAAATTGCAATAATCCAGGAAACATTTTTCTCTCCCATGAGGAAATTACTTTAACTGTTTAAAAATAGTTCTATTATGTTTAGAATATGTCTTTCAAATCTTCAGCAAAAAGGAAAGAAAAACAGGACAGGGGCCCTTTCAGAAGCTGCTGGTTCTGACAGAAAGCCAAATTGTAAACTATGGAGTAATTAAAGGATTTGTGAAGTATAGATCTTCTATTCATTAAAAAAGAGAAATGAGCCCAAGGTAACAAAGGAGAGAAAAGAAGAAAAGGAAACTGAGGATATAATTTAGGCACCCAGGTATCTGATCCAGTTTGGTAGTTAAGGATCACAAGATTTGGGGAGAGACACTTTAAAGTTACTAGCTCAAAAAGCTCCCTTTTCCCTTTCATTTGGATATGGAAGGCATATCAAATCGCAAAAAAGTGTTTTTTTTTCTTTTTTAATGTCAGGCTAGGGAAAGGAAGAAACTACTGTTAAAAGCTGAGTTCCTTAAGCAGGAAATATCTAAGTGCAATATTTTCTAGCATGAGGTCCCCTTTTCAACATCAAAAAAATTCCATAAAACTTTTATATAATTGGAGTTATATTACTAATATCTGTAAAATTAAGTACCTACCACAGGCTCTGGGTATGGGTCAACAGTGAAAATATTCATTGTCTTGAACAGTTTTTATTATATTTAAGAAAATGAGCATGAACATAAATAAAAAAGAAGGCATAATAGAGAACTGCCCAATGAAGGTTCAGTCTTGTCATCATGCTTTAGGAAATCACATGGATGTTTGGTATCCCATTTCTGAACATTTGTGATGATACATGTGTAGGTATTATCTAAATATTTTCTTTCTGCTTACTGTGTGGTAAAGAAAATACCTTGAGGTTGAACCACTGAGCTAGACCTAAGAATGTATACTAAAGGTACCATTGAAGAAATTCTTCCTCTTTCCTTCCAGTTTACCTTAGGTTGTCTTTCTCACTATAGTTCCTTTACGTCCTTGGTTTGACCTTTTAAGAAATGATCCCTTTATTGTGACTTGATCTCTCCTATGTATCTAAATGTAAAGAGAAGGAAAACTCTACTAACTAGTGGCTTCTGGATGTTTTCCCTCAAGTCTTACCTTAACTGTCAATGAGGGTCAGATTACCTGCATGACTAAATTAGACTCTCATTCCTTGTTTTATTTTTTACTCTTCAAGATGACGCTTTATACTCTGGAGGATTGTTGAAGAGTGCTATTTCCCAAACCTGGCTAGACTATGAGTGAATGCCTTTTAAGCAAGCCTATATCTAAGATGGAGTCTTCTTTTGTTTCTATCTTCATCCCTTTGGTATAGAGCCATGTGACAAATCAAAAGGTCAAAGGAGGAACTGAAATTCATTCTAATGAAGCTCATTGCATTCATGTACCCTTGAGAAACAATTTACTTGACCAAAGCCCAACAGTGGATTGATGCTGAGAGCATCAGAAAAGCAAAGAAGACATCACACCCATATTCTATGCCCAATTTGAGGGGAACTTGGTGGGGTTAAAGCTTTGTAGTAGGGAGTGGCTAGGGGGTGCAGTGACCGGAGTCAGGAGGACCTGAGTTCAAATCTCTCCTCAGACACTTAACATCTACTAGCCGTATGACCTTGGGCAAGTAACTTAACCTCCATTGCCTTGCCTTCCTCCCTCCAAAAAAAAAAAAGCTTTGTATTAACTGATTTTAATTTTAGTCCACTGCTTCCCTCCCTCCCCCAGGACTGAGGTGGTAAAGGAGAATGGGGGCTTAGAGGATACTTCATTTCTGTTTTTGCTAAATCTTTGCAGGAAATATATCTTTATAAAAGCTTATTGATATTAACTTGTTAGATTGACATTGAGGCAGTAATCACTAGAAATGATAATGGGGAGAATTCACCAGAATGGAAGCTGGAGTCAATAACATTCTAGACATACTTTGACACTTCAGAGGTATTTCTAGAATCCTTAGGGAAAATTGTAGCTATACTCTGAGGAGGCAAGTTACTAGTACATATATGGGATACTGGCTCTAGAGGCTTACTGTTCTTTGTTTGTTTGATTGTTTCTTTCATTCTTTCTTTCTTCCTCTCTACCTATTGAGAGAGAAGTCTATTATACATATGTCTGTATTCAATGTGTGTATATATACATATACATAATGTGTGTATATATACACATACATGTCTACACACATAAACACACATAAACATATATATATATACACACATATATATCTATATACATTCTATTAGGGAGGAGTAGGCATAGCAAATGGGATATTAGAAAGTAGCCAACATAGGAGATGACAATTGAACTGAGTTATGAATGGATTTAAGGATTCTAGGAGACCAAAACAAGGAAGGAGAATATTTCAAAAATAGATAATAATATGTACAAAAGAATGGAGGCAAGGAAGGAGTTCCTTATCTTCTACTTATATTTATATATCTAGTCATATAGCTAAGGAATGGCTCATTGGGAAGGGAGAGGAAAGACTAATAATGGAAAATGTAAGTGATATAAGAAATAAAGATGCTAATAAAATCATTAAAATGTAAAAACAATAAAATTAATTAGAAGGTGGTCTTGAAGTTGACAGAAGTGAATAGTTGCAGAGGTTGATGACAAAAAGGCATTTGCATTATCCTGATAAAAAGATATTTTATACAAATCTCTAACTCTTGGAATATTACACTAGGGCCAGAACAATTATCTGTTTTGTCTTGGAAGAGGAAGGGTAAAGAAAGAATGGCTGTAACTAGGTTAAAGTGAGCAGAGAATAAAGGAACATCTTAGCCTAAGGCAACCAGAAACCCACTATGGAGATCAAGCTGGACTCTAAACAATTGTATTGACTAATTATTACAACACTGAACAGATAAAAAAAAAGATAAAAAATACCACCTTTACTTGCAGAGGTGAGGCATCGATGAGATCTGAAAGTTACATACATCTCAGATGTAATCAATGTATTAGTAGATTTGTATTAATTTATTACAAGGATAAACTCACTGAGTGTAATGGGAATTATATTCTGAAATTGCTGTGAAGTTAAAATAAAAGACATAAATAACATAAAAAAGAAGAGCTAAGGAAAAAAGTTAGAGTCTTAAATGAATAAAAAGAGCTATTTACCTAGAAAAGAATGTGGAAATCTCTAACAGAGTAGTGCACATTCTGAAAAGGAAATGATGAGCAAAAGGAAAAAAAATTGTAATAAATCTAGAAATTACCAATAATTATAAGAAATTGAATTTGTAGGTAGAAATCAAAGTAATAATCTGAGAATTACTGGACTCTCAGGGGAAAAATATAAATCCTATAAATAAACAAGATGCCTGAATACTATATTTTAAGAAATCATGAAAGAAAATATTCAGATGTATTAGGAATAGAAAGAAAATTACATATCAATAGACTTTATTTTTAAAAAATCCCCCCCAAAATAAAACAGAATAAAAGAAAAAATTCCCCAACTACATAAAGAAACAATTTCTAACATTTGTTGTTAAGTTTTAAGTTCCAAAATCTACCTCTTCCTTCCTCCCTTCCCTGACATGGTAAGCAACCTGATATAGGTTACACATGTGTAATCATGTAAAACATGAAAAAAATTATGTCATTTCATGGGGAGAAAAAGCTCTAGCAAAAAAAAAAAAGAAAGAAGAAAAAAGGAAGGAAGGAAGAAAGAAAGAAGGAAAGAAAGAAAGACAAAGAAAGAAAAGACAAAAATAGTAAGCTTCAGTTTGTATTCAGAGGCCATCAGTTCTTTTTCTGCCAGTGGAAAACATTTTTCATCGGAAGTACTTTGAAATTGTTTCACATCATTATATTGCTGAGAATAGTTAAGCCATTCACAGTTGATTATTATATAAATTTTTTGTTACTGTGTACAATGTTTTGGTTCTGCTCACTTCACTGTTTCAGTGCATGTCAGTCTAGGTTTTTCTGAAATCATTCTGCTTACCATTTTATCTTTCATGGCACAATAATATTCAGTGCAATTTGTCAGTCATTCGCCATTTGGATGGACCTCATTTCAAATTCCAATTCTTAACCACTACAAAAAGAGCTGCTATAAATATTTTTGTATAAAAAGTTTCTCCCCCCTTTTCAAAAACTTTTTGGGATACAGACCTAGTAGCAGTATTGCTAGATCAAAAGGAATTCACAGTTTCATAGACCTTTGGGAATGATTCAAAATTGTTCTCTAGGAAAGTTGGCTCAGTTTACAACTCGATCAATAATGCATTAATGTCCCTATTTTCCATATCCCCTTCACCATTACTTTCCTTTTCTGAAATATTAGCCAAACTAATTAGTGGGAGGTGGTGCCTCAGAATTGTTTTAATTTGCATTTATCTGCTTGACCATTTATCAATTGGGGAATGACTTGTATCCTTATAAATTTGATTTAATTCTCTAAATATTTGAAAAATTAAGCCTTTATCAGAGAAACTTGAAGCACATTTTTCTGTTTCCATTCTAATCTTGGCTGCATTATATTTGTTTGAAGAAAATCTTTAAAGTTTGATACAATCAAAATTATTCTTATATATTTTAATGCTCTCTATCTCTTGTTTCCTCATAATTCCCCCCTTTTATAAAATTTTAACTTACTATTTTACTCTTAGTTTACAACATTCAGTTACACAATCCCTAGAGTTCCAAATTTTCTCTCCCTCCCCCCCTCCTATGGTGGCATTCAATCATATATAGATCCCACAGATACCTTCACATTAAACATCACTCAAGTTCTAAGGAAGAATTATAATGAATGACATGAACAAGGAGAAAGAAGGAATGAAACAAAATTAAACACAAAAGAGAGAGAGCAAGTAGTTTGCTTCAATCTGCATTTAGACTCTGTAGTTCTTTCTCTGGATGTGGCTAGCCCTTTCCATCATGAGTCTTTTGGAGTAGTCTTCTAAACTTGCATTGCTGAGAGGAGCCCAGTCTATCAAAGTTAGTTATCACAGTTTATAATTGTGTACAAAGTTCTTTGGTTCTGCTCTCCTCACTCAGCATTAGTTTATATAAGTCTCTCCAGGTTATTATGAAGTCTTTCTTTCTCTCATTTTTATAGCATAATAGCATTCCATTACATTTGTATATCATAACTTGTTTAGCTGTTCCCCAGTTGATTGGCATCCTCTTGATTTCCAATTCTTTGTCACCAAAAAATAAAAATAAAAGTGCTGATATAAATATTTTTATAGATATGGGACATTTTCCCACTTCTATGATCTCTTTGGAATACAGCCCTGGAAGGGGTATTGCTAGGTCAAAGGGTATGTACTTTTTTGTAGCTCTTTGGGCATAGTCTCTCTATGTTCTCCAGGATGGTTGGATCAGTTCACAACTCCACCAGCAATACATTAGTGTTCCAATTTTTCCACATCCTCTTCAGCATTTATCATTTTCCTCTTTTGTCATTTTAGCCAATCTGGTGATATGTGGTACTTCAGAGTTGTTTTGGTTTGCATTTCTCTAATTAATAGATGTTTAGTATATTTTTTTCATATTCTTATAGATATCTTTAATTTCTTCCTCAGAAAACTGCCTGATCATATCCTTTGACCATTTATCAATTGGGGAATGGTTTGTATTCTTATAAATTTGACTTAATTCTCTGTATACTTTTGAAATGAGACCTTTATCAGAAACACTGGTTGTAAAAATTCATTCCTAATTTTCCACTTCCCTCCTAATATTGGTTACATTGGCTTTATTCGTACAAAACTTTTCAATTTAATGTAATCAAAATTATCCATTTTGCCTTTTGTAATGCTCTCTATCACTTGTTTGGTCATAAATTTTTCCCCTCTCCATAAATCTGGCAGGTAAACTATCCCTTGCTCTCCGCGATTGCTTATGGTATCAGCCTTTATATCTAGATTGTGCACCCATTTAGACTTTATATTGGTATACAGTGTAAGACATTGGCCTATGCCCTGATTATGCCATACTATTTCCCAGTTTTCCCAGCAGTTTTTGTCAAATACTTAGTACTTATCCCAGAAGCTAGGGTCTTTGGGTTTGCCAAACAGTAGATTACTATAGTCATTGACTGCTGTGTCTAGTGTACCTAATCTATTCCACTGGTCCACTACTCTTTTCCTCAGCCATTACTAAGTAGTTTTGATGACTGTTGCTTTATAATACATTTAAAATCTGGTATGGCTAGGCCACATTTTCTAGCATTTCTTTTCATTAATTCCCTTGATATTCTGGACCTTTTGTTCTTCCAGTTGAATTTTGTTACTATTTTTTCTAGCTCTATAAAATAATTTTGGTAGATTGATAGATTTGGTGCTAAATAGGTAAATTAATTTGGGTAAAATTGCCATTTTTTATTTTATTAGCTAGACCTAGCCATATACAACTGCTGTTTTTTTTTCCAATTATGTAGCTCTGACTTTATTTGTGTGAAAAGTGTTTTGTAATTGTTTTCATGTAGTTTCTGGGTTTGTTTTGGCAGGTAGATTCCCAAATATGTTATAATGATGACAGCAACTTTAAATGGAATTTCTCTTTCTATTTCTTGCTGTTAGACTTCATTAGAAATATATAGGAATTCTGAGTATTTATGTGGGTTTATTTTGTATCCTGAAACTTTGCTAAATTTATTCATTATCTCAATTAGTTTTTTAATTGATTCTCTAGGATTTTCTAAGTATATTACCATATCATCTTCAAAGAGTGATAGCTTAGTCTCTTCTTTGCCTAATCTAATTCCTTTGATTTTTTTCCCCCTTCTCTTATTGCTACAGCTAACATTTCTAGTACCAAATTGAATGAGTGGGGGATGAATCCACTTGACCACCTCACTCTGGCTTTGCTGTGGTCTTGTCTTGGGTCTGTGTTGATGTAGCCCCCATACTCCATGCTCTGTGTTCTCCCTGCCCAGCCTTGTGTGCACACTTTCCTGAACTGGAAATCTGCTATACTCCATCTCCCAATAGAAAATACCACTCTAAAATCCATTCATATTCATTTTTTAGAGTTTACTGACAGAATTCACAGAGGGGTTCAGATGAATTCCTGTTTTCACTCCACCATCTTGGCTCCACCCCTTTCCTCTTCTCCATACATCAGACAGGTAAAAATTCCATGATCCACTAATTTTCTCATAATATACATTTTATGTCTAAATAATGCACCTATTTTGAACTTATTTTCATATATGGTGTGAAATATTGATACATACCTAGTTTCTGCCAAACTGCTTTTCAGTTTTCCCAGCAATTTTTGTCAAATGGTGCCGTTTTTTGTACCAAAATCTTTGATCTTTGAGTTTGTCAAACACTAGATTACTATGGCAATTTCCTACTGTATATTATGTTAACTTATCCCACTAATCCACCATTCTTTCTTAGTCAGTACCACACTGTTTCGATGATGACCACTTTGTAATACAGTTTGAGATCTGGTATTGCTACGCCATGATCCTTCACATTTTTTTTTTTCATTGATTCCCTAGATATTCTTACCTTTTTGTTTCTCCAGTTGAATTATATTGGTATATTTTTTTGGCTCTATAAAATATCTTGTTGGTTTGATTAGTAATGAAGTAAATAATTTAGGTAGAAAAGTCATTTTATTGCATTGACAGCCTACTCAAGAGCATTTAATATTTTTATAACTGGTTAGATTTATCTTTATTTACGTGAAAAGTATTTTGCAATTGTGTTCATATAGCTGTTGGGTTTGTCAGGACAGGTATATTCTCAAGTATATTATGTGATCTACATTTGTTTTACCTGGAATTTCACTTTTATCTCCTCCTTCTGGACTTTGTTGGTAATATACAGAAATGCTATTTATTTTATGGAAACTTTGCTGAAGTTATTATTTCAACCAGTTTTTTGATTCTCTGGAATTTTGTAAATATATTATTATATCAACTGCAAAGAGTGACAGTTTTGTTCCCTCATTGCCTATTCTAATTCCTTCAATTTATTTTTTCTTCTCTTATTTCTGTCGCTAGCATTTCTAGAACAATATTGAAGGATAGTGGTGACAATGTTTATCCTTGCTTCACCCCTGATCTTATTGGACAGGTTTCTAGCTTCTATGATATTTCATATTGTTATTTGTTTGGTCAGCTATGCTGGTAGTTTTCCTAATATTGAACCAGTCATCCATTCCTGGTATAAATCACTCCTCATCATAGTGTATGATATTTGAAGTATATTGCTTTAATATCCTTGTTAATATTTTAAAAAAGATTTTGCATCAATATTCATTAGATAAATTGATCTTTAGATGTTTTTGTCTGTATTTGTGTCATAAAATTAATTTGAAAAGACTCCTTCTTTGCCTATTTTTCCAAATTGTTTATGTCATATTGAAATTTGTTTTTCTTTAAATGTTTGGTAAAATTCATTTGTAAATCCTTCTGGTTTAGGGATTTTTTTCCCTTAAGGATCTCATTTATGACTTGTTCAATTTCTTTTTGAAAAACAGTTTTTTTTAGAGTATTTTATTTCCTCTTCCCTTAACCTGGCCAATTTATATTTTTGTAAATACTATTTTCTATTTCAATTTGATTGTTCAATTTATTGCCATATATAATTAGCAAAACATCTCCTAATAATTCCTTTAATTTAATTGTCATTGGTGGTAAATGAAACCTTTTCATGTTAGATACTGGTAATTTGACTTTCTTTTATCTTTTTAAAAATCAAATTAACCAGTGGTTCCTCTAATTTATTCTCCACCCCCCTCCAATAAAATCAGTTCCTTGCTTTATTTATAAGGTAAATGGTTTTCCTACTTTCCATTTTATTAATATCTTTTTCGAATCTCAGGAGTTCAGTGTGGTATTTAATTGCAGTTTTCTAATGAGTTTGTTTTCTAGTTTTTTTAAATTGTTTGCCCCATTCACTGATCTGCTTTTTTCCCCCATTTTGTTGATGTAAGCATTAAAAGTTTTGAATTTTACCTTAAGTACTGCTTTGGTTGCATCCTATAAATTTTGGTATGTTTGCTCATTGCTGTCATTATCTTGAATGAAAGTATTTATTATTTCTATGATTTGTTCTTTAACCTGCTTATTCTTTAGGATCAGATTATTTAGTTTCCAATTAATTTTATCCTATATTTCCATGTCCCTTTATTGAATATAATTTTATTGTATTATGGTCTGAAAAGTATGCATTTAATATTTCTGCTTTTCTGCATTTGATTGTGAGGTTTTTATACACTAATACATTATTTTTTTTGTAAAGGTACCATGTACATCTCAGAAAAAAGTATACTCTTTTCTGTTCCCATTGAATTTCCTTCAGAAATCTCTCATATATAACTTTTCTAAAATTCTATTAATCTCCTTAACTTTTTTTTTCTGATGCCACCATCATCCTTATTTCACTGTCTGTACACATCCACCTACAGGTACTTCCTCCACTGTAGTCCACTACTGCCTTGGCAAACTCTGCTGCTGACCCAGGTGGGACATCTGATGAAGCCTCTGGATGGAAAATCTAGATCCCCCAAACTCACAAGGTAAGTGCCTGAACAATTTGATCTCCAGATACTGTTTTACCCCAGGATCAAAAAAGAAAACACATAGCAGACACAGGGTGTTATATATGCATGGACACATGATATCCCATTGAAGAAATTCTTTATGTTGTACCTTTCCTATGCAAATTCGGTCTCAGTTTACCACTTTCATTTTGAATGGTATTTCTAACTCTATAACCAATTAAAAGATTTTGTCATGATGTCATAAGAATACTTCCATAACTTTTGGTTACAAACTAGTCTTCCAAAGTTCCACATGTTGGAGTAGAATCAGACATTTAATATCTGCTATGCTTTCTATAACATATCAAGAAGGATACATCTGTACCTATACTAAGAACTGGGCCATTATTGACCACCACCCTCCCCATCCACAGTACGATTGGAAGTAATATGTACTATCAATTGCAATCAACACATCAGGCAATTTTGCTTTGTTAGTTTTCATGAGAAGATACTGTGGAGGGAGGGTTGTTTGCAGTGAAACACTCAACACGTCAAAAACAAAATGAATCAATGAAAACATCACCAACCTAAAAAGAAAATATAATGACAGACATCATTAGAAATAAGCAATCAGCAAAGAGGAAACAGGCAATTGAACTTTATCACAATTTAATTTTATACACAGAGTACTATACCTCCTCCTGTTCCTGAACTAGTGATATAGGGAAATGGGAGCAGAATGGGTATTTCATTTAGTACAGAATAACATAGACAGAAATATCATCAAAGCATTGCTTATTTCTGAAAGCAGCTATCAACTAGACATACCTTACTCTTCTTATTCAGTCCACTTGTTCTGTTCTAAGTTCAGGTGTCAAGGCTTGTCTTTACAGCATATACTTGCCAGGGGTGCTGCAAGTATTGATGCTTCAGTGGAATAGACTCCTTGAAACAATGACATGATCTGAGTCTAAACTCAGAGTTGAGAATTTTTGCTGCTTCCTTTCTCTCCAGGAACTGATAATCAGAGATTGAGGCAAGGGCTGAAACAATAGGAGTCAAGAAGTCACAAATTGCATGAAATGTAATTACTTGTTACAGATGTCTTCAGATGTCAGTGCAAGTCAGAGGAAAACCTAAAGCTTCAGAAAATATTTAACCCAAAGCTTCAAGAATGAGGAAATACTGTTAGTTGGTGCTCATACTCACTACTTTGTGAATACTATTGAATGCATTATCAAAAATCAGAAAGGTTTGCTGGCCATATTTACATTTGACAGCCTGAGATTACAACTAGACAGGGGGAAAACTATGTCCTTACACCTGAGGCTAACTATTTAAACACTTTCTCCTCCCCTTCATTTGTATGGGTTATGAAAGGGAAGAAGGCAGGGACTGAACTTGTAGAACTTTGGCTGTTTATTGGAAGACAAAAGACTCCCCAAATAATCTGATGGGATACACTTTCAAAAATATGATTCAACAGGAGATAAAAATAAAGGAGTCAGACTCAAGATGGTAGAGAGAGAGCTCACAACTGCTAAACTTCCTCTAAAACCTCTCCTTCAAAATGACTGTAGAAAACACTAAATATAGTGTCTTGCATGTGTTCAGTTATTTCAATCATGTCTGACTCTTTGTGACCCCATTTGATTTTTTCTTGGTGAAGATACTGAAGTGGTTTGCCATTTCCTTCTCTTGCTCATTTTACAGATGAAGAAACTGAGGCAAAAAAGTTTAAGTGACTTGCCCAGGGTCTCATAGCTAGTAAATATCTGAGGCCAGATTTGAACTTAGATGAGTCTTCCTAACTCTAGGCCAGAAACTATCCATTGTGTTACCTAGCTGTCCAGGTACACAATATACAGAAGGAAGGGAGAAGTGGAATCAGTGTTTAATAGACCTCCAAATCCAAGCTACTAGGATGAGGACTCACTATTCAACAAAAAATGTTGGGAAAAATAGAAAGGAGTCTGGCAGAAACTAGACATAGGCTAGCATTTCGTACCATATACCAAGATAGGATCAAAATGGGTACATGATTTAGACATAAAAGGTGATATAAACAAATTGGTGAACATAAGAAAAAAAAATTTCCTATCTTATCTATGGATAGAGGAAGAATTTATGACCAAATAGAGATAGAGAGGATCATAAGAGGATAAAATTGACAATTTTGATTATGTAAAATTAAAAAATGTACTGCAAAACAAAATAATTGCAGCCAAAATTAGAAGAAAACTGGCATACAAAATATCATAAGTTTCTTTGAAAGAGGTCTTATTTTCAAATATATGGGGAACTGAACCAAATTTATACAAGAGAAATTTTGTAATTGATAAGTAGTTAAATAATATGGACAGATAGTTTTCAGAAGAAATCAAACCTATCAAGTCACATAAAAAAAGTACTAAATCACTAATAATTAGAGAAATGTCAATTTAAACAACACTAAGCTAACACACCAAACTTTTCAGATTGACTAACATGACAGAAAAAGGAAAATAGCAAATATTAATAGGGATATGGGACAATTGGTACAGTAATGCCCTGGTGGTAGAGCATTGAACTACTCCAATCATTCTGGAGAACAATTTGCAAGTATACCCCAAAGGTCTATGAAATGATGTGTGTGTGTATGTATATGTATATGTGTATGTGTATATATGTATATACATCATTTGAACTTGTATATATTGAATATATATATTTTTTGATCTAGTACTAATGCCATTAGGTCTATCCTTCAAAGAGATCATTCAAAGAGAAAATGGTAAATGACTCATATGTATAAAAATGTTTATAGTATGCCCTTTTGTGGTGACAAATAATTCAAAACTGGGGGAATGCTATCAATTGGAGAATGGTTGAACAAATTATGGTATATGATTGTGATGGGATACTAAGAAACGATGAAGGGAACACTTTCAGAAAAAAATCTGAGACTTATGTGAACTAATGTGAAGTGAATAAGCAGTACCAGAAGATTATATACAGTAACAACAATATTTCAATGGTAATCAACAGGTAAAGACTTAGCAACTCTGACAAATATATAGATCCATTATAATTTCAAAGGATTCATGATGAAAAATCCTTTCCATGTCCAAATAGAAAACTGATGGTATCTGAGGGTAAGTTGAAGAATACTTTTTCACTTTATTTTTCTTGTTTTGTTTTGTTTTTTTGTTTTTGAGCATGGCTAATGTGGAAATATGTTTTACTTGACTTCCTATGTATAATGTGTATTCCATTTCTTGCCTTCTTTTAATGGGTATATGAAGGTACAGGAGGAAGAAAATTTGGAACTGAATTTTTTTAATTAAAAAATTGTGAAATTTTATAGAAAGTAATTAAACAGGAAGTCACATAATATTTTTAAATGTGTGAGACACAGAGAGAGAGAAAGAGAGAGAGACAGACAGACAGAGAGAGAGAGAGAGAGAGAGAGAGAGAGAGAGAGAGAGAGAGAGAGAGAGAGAGAGAGAGACAGAGATTTACTTTATCAGTATAGAGTATTGAGTCAGGAAGACTTGGTTTCAACTTCAGCCTCTCATATATACTAAATAGATCACAACAGGCAAGATACATAACCAAAGAACTCTCTGAGAATATATGTTATAAACCTATTTGATGAAAGGGATTTTCTTTTTTTTTTCATTTATCATATTTTTAATGTATGGAAGAGGGGGAGACTAGGTGGCACAGTGAGTAAAATTCCAGCCCTGGAGTCGGGAGGACCAGAGTTTGGTTCTGCCACAGACACTTAAAACACACACACACACACACACACACACACACACACACACACACACACACACACATGCCATGTAACCTTGGGCAAATTACTTAACCCCAACTGCCCTCCAAAAAAAAAGGCAAAAAAAATAATATATGGAATAAAACAAGCATTTCCATAACATAATAAAAAGATAAATAAAAAAAACACATAAAACTGCATATCTACTATGTATAACTTGCTATTCCTTTTACATACATAATGAAGTTATATAAATTTCTCCTTTTCCCCCTTTTCTCTCTCCCTCCCTCCACTCTAGATATGGCTACCATTAGACACAAATAGTCCATACTAGAAGTTACCTACACTGATAACATCACACCTCTGGACCCTCTTTCTCCTGAAAAACGTAAGAGTGATGCATCTCTAAGAAAAAAACAAAACAACTCCTTGACTAAAAGGAGAGATAGTTAAATTTTAAGGCATTAGACTACTCAGATTACTCTGCACTCTAACAAGCCTGAATCCTTGAGCCAATAATATCTCTCTCTCTCTCTCTCTCTCTCTCTCTCTCTCTCTCTCTCTCTCTGTCTGTCTTTCTCTCTCTCTCTCTCTCTTGTAAGCAATTGGGGTTAAGTAACTTGCTCAAGGTTACACAGCCAGGTGTTTCTGGGTGGGTGCTAAGTGTCTGAACCTGGATTTGATCCCCAGGTCATCCCAACACTGGAGCCAGTGCTCTTACTCACTGTGCTACCTGGCCGCCCTGGCCAATAATCTCTTAGAAAGGAAACACCCACATTAGCAAAGACCTGGAAAAATAAGTCAATTGGGTGAGTTAGAGCTTTTGGTTCTCTACATGACTTGCAGCAGAAGTCTCAAAAAATTATTTGAAAAGTCTCTGGACTTTGAATAAAAAGAATGACTAATCATCCTATGAGGCTGTGTTGCATCTAAAGAATCCAGACAAAACCATTAGCAGGTAGAAGATCTATATTCTAAACCTTCATGAACATTGGTTCTGAGTCTACCAGTTACCAGAAGTGACCAGCAGACTAGAAGAGCAATGTTAAGGAAGAGCCATATAAGCTAATGGAGATTCCATACCCACCCATTCCTTAAACTGATCTTCATATGTATGAACTCTATGAATTTCACCAAAATTGTTGCTCTCCTCCATATATCCTTGAACTTTCTTTTTTTCCTTTTTTTAAAAATTATTTTTAGTTTTCAACATTCATTTCCACAAGATTTTGTTACAAATTTTCTCCCCATCTTTCCCCTAGTCCCCCCACACCAAGAGAGTGAGCCTACTGAATATCCCTTCCCTCAGTCTGCTTTCTCTTATATCCTCCCCCATGCCCTCCTCTAACTCTCTAGTAGGGCAAGAGGGATTTCTATATCCCAGTGCCTGTATATCTTATTTCCCAGTTGCATGTAAAAACTATTTTTTGACATATGTTTTTAAAACTTTGATTTTCATATTCTTTCTCTTCTTCCCTCCTCATTCAACCCCACTGGGAAGATAAGTAATTCAATGTAGGATGTACATGAGAAGTTATGTGAAATGTTTTCATAGTAGTTATATTGTGATAGACTATTTCCCTCTATCCAATCCTGCCCCCCAATTATTCTATTTTCTACTTTGACCCTGTCCCTTTTATAAAGTATGTGCTTCTAACTACCCTCTCCCCCTATATATCCTCCCTTCCATCATCCCCCATTTTATCACCTCCCCCCCTACTTTCTTGTAGGGAAAGATACACATATGAGTGTGTATGTTATTCCCTCCTAAAGCCAAATTCAATGAGAATAAGGTTGTCCCATTCCCTTTCACCTTCCTGCTCTTCCCTTCTATTGTAACAGTTTTCTCTTGCCTCTTATATGAGATAATTTACCCTATTCTATCTCTCCCTTTCTTCTCCCAATATATTCCTCTCTCACCTCTTAATTTTATTTTTTAGATATCATCCCTTCCTATTCAACTGATCCTGTGCGCTCTGTCGATGTATACATGTATACATATATACACACACTCACATATGTATTTATACAAATGCATACCCTCCTATACATACATATCCATACATATATGTATATATATATTCTCTTCAATGTCCTCATACTGAGAAAAGTCTCATGAGTTACAATAATCATTTTTCCATGTAGGAATGTAAATATTTCAACTTTAATAAGTTCCTTATGATTTCTTTTTCTTGTTTACCTTCTCATGATTCTTGTGTTTGAAAGTCAAATTTTTTGTTCAGTTCTGGATTTTTCATCAAGAATACTTGAAAGTCCTCTATTCCATTGAATGACCATATTTTATTCAGTTTTTCTGGGCAGGTTATTCTTGGTTTTAATCTTAGCTCCTTTTACCTCTGGAATATCATAGTCCAAGCCCTTGGATCCCATAGTGTAGAAGCTGCTAGATCTTGTGTTATCCTGATTGTGTTTCCACAATGCTCAAATTGTTTCTTCCTGGAAGCTTCTAATATATTTTCCTTGACCTGGGAATTCTGGAATGTGGCTATGATATTCCTAGGAATTTTTTTAGGATTTTTTTCAGTAGGTGATCAGTGAATTCTTTTAATTTCTATTTTGCCCTCTGGTTCTAGAATATTAAGGCAATTTTCCTTGAGAATTTCTTCAAGGATGATTTCTAGGCTTTTTTTTATCATTGCTTTTGGGTAGTCCAATAGTAAATCCTTTTTGTGCTCTTCCATGGCCTGTAACCAGTTCATATTTTTCTTGGAAGCTTTTGATGCAGGAGTTTTGACTTCATTGACTTCTTCTGGTTCCATGTTTTTATCCTTTTTGTTCCCAAAAAAGGATTCTGTAGTCTGATTGTACTCCCTCTGTTTGCTCATCTTGCCAGCCAATTACTTGACTTTTGAGCTCTTTGCCACTGTAGAACTCCGCCCCCAGAATGGAGAGAGGTATATCCCAAATTGCTGGGTTTTTCACAAATGTTGTTGGAGCTATGAGGAAGGCACCATCTCTACAGACACCCCAAGCTCTGACACACTGGCCACAAACCCCAGGACCACCACCCAAGACTGCAATCCAGATACAAGCAGGTCAAAGCAAGAGTGATCACTCTCTGAATGGTCACTTGGTCCACCTACAATCTTCAGGTCAGCAGCTCTGGAGTCAGCCAAAGGGCAGCAGCTGCAGTTGCTGTGCCTCCACTAAGTCTTTCCCTGGGGGCAGGGGCCAGAACATGTTCTTCCATTACCTAGTTCCAACAAAGTTCCCCACTGACCTTTTACTTTCTCTTTGGTGTTCATGGGTTGAGAAGTTGGAAACTACCAGAGCTTCTGGTGACACACTCTCCTGAAGTCTGCTCCATCCTGTCTATGTCACTGGTTGGGGCCACCCCAGGGCTGGAACCAGGAATGCACTGGGCTCCCAGTTCCATGTGATAGACCCTTCCTCTTGGCCTGCCAGCATTCCTTCAGGAGGAGATTTGTTTCTCTCTGTCACTTTGTGGTTTCTGTACCTGTAAAATTTGTTTAGAGTCATATTTTACAGGTATTGAATGTGATTGGAGCAGAGGTTAGAAATGTTCCTGTTTTTACTCTGCCATCTTGGCTCAATCCCCTCCCATCTTTTCTTTTAAAAAATATTTATTTATTTTTGTTTTTAATATTCACTTCCATGAGATTTTGAGTTTCAGATTTTTTCCCCATCTCTCCCCTACCTCCACCCCATAATGGTGTGCATTCTGATTATTCCTTTCCCCAATGTGCTCTTCCTTCTACCACACCTCTTCTCTTGTCTCCTTTTTCTCCTATTTTCCTATAGGGTTAGCTAGATTTCTATGCCTCGCTGTCTGTGTATCTTACTCTCCAGTTACGTGTATAAACAATTTTTCACATTTGTTTTGAAAACTTTGAGTTCTAAGATATCCCTATATTAATGAAATCACAAATCCAGAATTAGCCTATCCCATTTAACTCTAACAGATTATGAATTTCTTGAGGATAGAGCTTGTGCCTCATAAAAAAAAATATTAAGCTTTTTGTTCTTACTTTTCAATTATTTCTAGCTATGGTGACTATCCTTGTGTCTCACCAAGGAACTTACTCCACTCTTGTAACAAAGGAAAAATAGTCCAGCAAAACCAACTGACCTTTTCATCCTGTTGGAGGGGCTGTGTGACATTACACATTCATATAGCGCCACCTCTCTAACCAAAGGACCATGGCATATTTTCTCATTTTTTCTTTGACCCCCAAAATGGGTCATTACAATTATACAACATTCAGACTTTTTATTTTTTTATTTACATTATTGCAATCAGTATATATGCCATTTTACTCTGCCCCATTTCCATTTGTATATGCCTAGTGTCTAGTATAGTATGTTGCCTTTGATATATATAATTTTTTAATTTTTAAGTTTTTGCTTTTTGGAGGGCAATTGGGGTTAAGTAACTTGCTCAAGGTTACATGGATAGTTTTTTTTTTGTGGGGGTGTTAAATGTCTGAGTCTGGAACTGTACCTGGGTCCTCCTGACTTCAGGCTGGCACTTTACTCACTGCACCACCTAGCCACCCCATATATATATATTTAAAGCTTCACTCACTGAGTTCAAATTAATTCAATGGAACTGAAATATCCACCAGGCAGAGAGTAAAAGAAGGAACCTGGACATCTACAACCACTCTTTAAATTATAAAAGTATGAATCTTTCCTTTTACAAGGTTAAAGCATGTAAAGAATACATACTGTTAAAGAGAAATCTCATTTAAAGTTACTGTAGACATTATAAAATATTTGGGAATCTACCTGCCAAAACAAACCCAGGACCTATATGACCACAACTACAAAACATTTTTCACACAAATAAAGTCATATCTAACTATTGGAAAAATATCAATTGCTTGTGGCTGGGTTGAGCTAAAATAATAAAAATGACAATTTTACCTAAGTTAAATTAAATATTTAGTGCCATACCAATCAATTTACCAAAAAACTACTTTATAGAGCTAGAAAAAATAATACCAAATTCATTTGGAAGAACAAACGGTCCAGAATATCAAGGGAATTAATGAAAAGAAATGCTAGGGAAGGTGGACTAGCTATATCAGATTTCAATCTGTATTACAAAGCAGTAGTCATCAAAACTACTTGGTACTGGCTGAGGAATAGAGTAGTGGATCAATGGAATAGATTGGGCACATGAGATTCAGCAGTCAATGACTAGTAATCTATTGTTTGATAAACCCAAAGACCCCAGTTTTTGGGAAAAGAACTCACTATTTGACAAAAACTGCTGGGAAAACTGGAATATAGCATGGCAGAAACTGGGCATAGACCATTATCTAACACCATACACCAAAATCCAGTCTAAATGGGTGCATGATCTAGGTATAAAGATTGATACTGTAAGCAATCTTGGAAAATAAGGAATAGTTTACCTGGCAGATTTATGGAAAGGGAAACACTTTATGACTAAACAAGAATTAGAGAGCATTATAAAATGCAAAATGGATAATTTTGATTATATTAAATTAAAAAGCTTCTGTACAAACAAAGCCAATGTAACCAAGATTAAGAGGGAGGTGGGAAATTGGGAAAGAATTTTTACAACATATGTCTCTGATAAAGGACTCATTTCTAAATATACAGAGAATTGAGTCAAATTTATAAGAATACAAGTTATTCCCCAATTGATAAATGGTCAAAGGATATGAACAGGCAGTTTTCAGAGAAAGAAATTAAAGATATCTATAAGCACATGAAGAAATGCTCTAAATCACTATTGATTAGAGAAATGCAAATCAAAACAACTCTGAGGTACCACATCTCACCAGTCAGATTGACTAAGATGACAAAACAGGAAAATGACAAATGCTGGAGAGCATGTGGGCAAATTGGAACACTAATGCGTTGCTGGTGGAGTTGTGAACTGATCCACCCTTTCTGGAGAGCAATCTGGAATTATGCCCAAAGGGCTATAAATAATTTCATACCCTTTGACCCAGCAATACTACTTCTGGGGTTATATCCCAAAGAAATCATAGAAGTGGGAGAAAGACCCATACGCACAAAAATATTTATAGCAACTCTTTTTGTGGTAGCAAAGAATTAGAAATTAAGGGGGTGCCCATCAACTGGGGAATGTCTGAACAAGTTGTGGTATATACATGTTATGAAATACTATTGTGCTATAAGAAACAAGGAGCAGATGGACTTCATGTTTACCTGGAGAGGCTTATATGAAGTGATGCTGAGTGAGAAGAGTAGAACCAGGAGAAATTTGTACACAATTACAGACACAACGCATATGTGATGACCAACTTTGATAGACTGTACTCTTCTCAGCAATGCAGTGATACAAGTCAATTCCAAGAGAATCATGATGGAGAGAGATGTCTACATCCAGAGAAAGAACTAGAAAGAACTGAGTTTGAATCCAGATTCAAGCAAACTACTGGATCTTTTTCTTTTTCTTGTTTGGTTTTATTTCCTCTTTACCATTTTTCATTCCATCTGATACAATCCATCTTTATAGTATGAAAAATGTCTAATGTGAAAGTATTTACAGATCCTATACTTGACTGTGTGCCAACATGGACGGGGGGAGGTGAGGAATGGGACAGAATGTGAAACTCAAGGAATTGTGGAACTGAACCTTGTAAACTAAAAGTAAACAAACAAATTAATAAAAAAAGAATACATACTATTTTTTTGATGGCAGTGGGCTAGTGAGCAAAGGGGTTAAATTTTGTTGTTTAAGAGCTTTCTTTCCCTACTTCTTCACAGGACTGACTCACAAAACATAAGCTATTTTCATATTAAAAGAGACTTTTGTTTTTGTATTTTAAGAGAAAAAAAGTCCTCAATCATATTAAAGCAAATCAAATGTATCTGAAGGAGCACTTTCAAAATGAAAGTTCAAGGGGAGAAAAAGAAGCAAAGGCTACAGTCTGTTTTTCAAATAATAATGGACTTAGGACTTTAGATCTGCTTTGGATCAAACATTTTCTAGCTCATTCTGCTCCATTTTTCACTGTCTTTATTGCCTACCATACCCAAAGCAGGTGCCTTATTAGTTTTCCTATGACAGAGGCATGTGTTTCTAAAGATTGCATGTAGAATACTTTATCATGTAAGATTACACTATGACTAATGATGATCACTTTAAACAGTTGGGTGAGATTTGACTGCCTGGATGGTGGTCCAAACTAGTGACAGCCCCTGCATATGTTTTATCTCATCTTGCCCTTGAAATTCTCCTTCCAGTATATGTTGGGAAGAAGCTCTGAGAAGGTAGAGAAAAAGAAGTGATGAATAGAAGCTATTAAGTGAAATTACCACAAATAAAGCAGAAAATATAGGATTTTTATCATCTTTGGTTTTTATCAGTGACTTAGGAGCACTTTCTGAAGCTGTATTTAGAACCTAAAAAAATTAGCTGCCTGACATACAAAGATAACAAGCATCTTACCTAAATTATGCCCACTCAGCCAAATTAGAGTGCCATGAGGTCCAGTGAAGGAACTAGGAACTGATTGGTAGGATGAGGGGGGTATTTGTTTAAATTAACTTCAAATTCTTAATGAAACTATTAAGCTGTAGATATTATTAAACATTCATAGCACATGTGAAAGAGCTTTGAAAATGCTAGTGTACTCTACAAATTAAAGTTTTATTATTTACTTTAAGGATCCATGATTTCTTTGCTGTGGGACTCTTTTCTTCTGTATAGATAGTCATTCCTGAGGAACTTGGAGACAACTTTTAAGTATTAAGGTGATTAATATTCTAAAGAACATTGCTTTTTTTTATTTGATATTTTGAGAGGAAGAGATATTAAAATGACTATTGGTTTTTTTTGGCATTTTTTTGGAGGGCAATTGGGGTTAAGTAACTTGCCCAAGGCTACACCACTAGTTTGTGTGTGTGTGTGTGTGTGTGTGTGTGTGTGTGTGTGTATGTGTGTGTTAAGTGTCTGAGGCTGGAACTGAATTTGAGTCCTCCTGACTCGAGGGCCGGCACTTTTCTCACTGTGCCACCTAGCCACCCCTTAAAATGACTATTGTTTTTGAGAATTTTTGAGGTTTGAGAATAATTTTATATAGATTATCTCATTTGATTTTTTGCAACACCTTTATGAGGTAGGTAATCTTTCTACTCCCATTTTGTAGATGAGGAAACAGGTTGAGTGAGGGGAAGTGACTTTCCCCTTGCCCAAGGTCACATAGGTACTAAGTTCAGGAAATGGAATTTGAACCCAAATCTTCTGGACTTGAAGTATAGCACTCTTTCCACCTAAACCATACTCCCATTCTAGAGGAAAACTAGGATTTGTGTTTATGAACCTGGAGACAGGCTATGTTTCTTTAGGAGTTATTTCATTATATTATTCATCCCTTATAATTATGCTTATTTAGAATGCCATCATAGGAACAAAGAGAGAGAAAAATTAAGTTCTTGACTATTGTTGAAGTGGAGTTGACTGATGAGGTGCCTCCAACTTAAGGCAACCCGATTTGCCAACAATTGAATTTTATATAATTTATAAATTGGAATAGTGGGAAAAAATGCCTACTTTCCTCATTTAAAATTGGTACAGGAGTGAGTTGGGGGAGATAATGTCAAAGTTTCTTTTAGTTTTATGACTGTGGTTTACCACAATACTATCTAAATACTTAGTTCCCATAGTACACTTAAAATTTAATTTTAAGTGATTAATGAAACACTAAGTTACATATGATTTTCAAGAATATCTTTTATTTAAAATAGCTCATGTGTATAGGACATTGGGAAAATTGTATGGGAAATTATTAATTTGGGGAGGGGGTTGAGGGTGAAAGTGTCTGTCAACATTAAGCAAATTAAAACAAAATCTTTTTTATAAGTAAATTCTAAAATATGAGCTTATCTTCCAAAGTTTTATGACTGCACAGTAAAATTACTGAACATTGAGATGGAAATATTGTAAGAGATACATACTATAGAATATAGGCTCATTATGTTTTCTTTTTGATGAAGCACTAGAGAAAGGTCATTCTTACCAAATTATTTTAGAGGATTTCAATGAGGGAAACTGGAGGTTTGTTGTTATCCCCTTATGTTCTTAGACCTCAAATAGCTACAGTAGAAAGTGAGTGTAATCTCTAAAGTTGCACACTCAGTACTTCTATTGTGTAGTGTGAGGGGTTTAGAATGGATTAGGAAATCCCCACTTGACTAACACAATGGGAAGGGAATCAATCTTAAACAAATTAATGAATGAATGAGTAAGTAAAACAAACAAGTAGACATATTATTGAAGGGCTAACTCAATCAATCAATCAATCATAAAGCAAGCTGTAACCTGACAATATTCAGAGAAAAGAAATTTAATTCATCTAAGACTTCTCTCTCTCTCTCTCTCTCTCTCTCTCTCTCTCTCTCTCTCTCTCTCTCTCTCTCTCTC
>NW_027185890.1:2639251-2641241 GCF_028583685.1 Petaurus breviceps papuanus
CTCTCTCTCTCTCTCTCTCTCTCTCTCTCTCTCTCTCTCTCTCTCTCCCCCTCATATTCTTAGAAATGTTAGAACTCAATAACAGTTAAAGAGATATTTTTATAATCAACAAAAAACCCAATCAATATATATATATATATATATACTGATAGTGCTGGAACCCTTATAAAAACATCAAATAATATTGTGTGTACCATGATTTGTATGTGGCTAAACTTTCTTTTATTTAAAAACATAACTTAAAAAATACAAGGGGAACAAATCACACATGAAAGAAATTTTTTTTATTTATATGATAAGTATATATGAGTATAGATATGTGTGTATGTATGTGTATATAAATATATACATACACATATATGTGTTACATACATATATTACTTATATGTGTATATAGTGTTGTGCCCAAATTTAGAAAGTCCTCGTCAGAATCTTACAGTAATAAATTGCTGTGTTGCAATAGCCTGAGATTGCAGTATCTGGAAAGTTAGCCATTAGTTCCTGCTATAGTCTCAGATTTGAAGTCCTCTTTTCTCTATTGTGTTGATTTCTACTGCCCTGATAACTTTCCTGTTTTTGATCCATTGCTCTGTCTTGACCCCTGGACCTGTAATGTCCATTCCCTTTGCTTCTGTACCTTGCTCCCAAATTTTCCCTTAACTCTCTTAGCCCATCACTGCTCAGGTACCATAAGATAGAGTTGAGGATTTTGTGTGTGACTAGAAACAAATAGTGGACACCAGAGTATTACTCTGCTGTGTTGTTCTATGTTGTTTAATCTCACAAGAAAAGGTTTTGACATTGTACAGGCTACATGTTCTTGAATCCATAATATTTTGCATAAATTGTATATATGGTCTTCACAGAAGATAGTTTATAAAATGATAGTCAGAATTGGGAAAAATGATATCACATAGTTTTATAAATATTATTTGCAAAAAGAAACACAAGGATTTTTCAATATCATTTCATTTATACTTTAGAATCTGGACTGAAATTAAACTAAAAGATATCAAATGTTAATCCCTGTCAAAAGTGATGAAATATTACTACTGAAGGCATTACCATATATAAAGCTAGTAATTGTTTCATGTTATTAACTATTTCATGTTATTAACAATTATGGTAAGGCAGAAGGATGAGTTGTGTCTATCAAATAAATTTCGCATAAATAGGCTTGTTCATTTTCTTCTAGTAGTCATTAAATTTATAGAAAATTCTCTATGCTCCATGCTTTCATTGACTTTTCTGCCTAATGACAATGATAGACCTTTTATTTATGAATGTGAAGATCTGGAAAATAAAGCACCCATTTTATGAGAGTACTTAACTCCAGTTGTCTTCCTTGATGTTTATATTAAGCAATAATTTGGTCTAGAGAAGGATGAACATCTTTGCCTGAAAGTATAAGAACTAAGTCAAATAAAAGGAAACAGAGTCCTTATTAAGAGGATGAAAATTTATCATAAAATCTAGATGTCTGGGGATGGGTGGGGGATTTATATGCTCAGTGAAAATGTAATTTCAGCTTAATATGAAGAACTGCCTCTGAAGATACCCAATTTTTTCCATTTATACTATTTGGTACATAACCAGACCAAGTTAAGTACATTTCTAATTAATATGAAAACAAAAGGGGAAAAAAGATAAAACGAGATTCAAATTTTTTTCATCATAAAGAGCTTCTACTCTTTACATGCTTAAGGATGTTGAGGGTCAAGAACACTTCAGATTAACCTAGAGAAAATTCAGTGATGATATATTCTGGAAAGCAGTTTCCTAGGGAAGGCCTACACAAAGAACCTCTTTCAGAAAAAGGCTTCAACAATGACATTTAAGAGGAACAAGAACAATATCTGGTGTTGAGGTGGACACAGGACAGCATGGCAAAGAAGGATGAAAAAAATAGAGATACAAACTAGAAAATGAAGGAAAAAGGAAAAGGGGAGAGAGAGAGAGAGAGAGAGAGAGAGAGAGAGAGAGAGAGAGA
>NW_027185890.1:2641341-2642847 GCF_028583685.1 Petaurus breviceps papuanus
AGAGACAGAGAGACAGAGAGAGAGAAGACAGACAGAGACAGAGAAACAGAACGAGACAAATAAATGGAAATGAAGATGCAGACAGAGGCAGACAGAGACAGAAATTGATTCAGAGACAGATACAGAGACAGGCAGAAAGAAATGACAATAGAAACAGACACAGGAGAGGAAGAAAGAGACAGAGAGATAGAGACAGATAAAGAGAGAAGAAAGAGATGGGCAGAAAGACAATAAATAGATGCATAGGATGGCAAATGGTGAAGGCGATAAAGGACAATGAACTCTAGTTAAATCAGGGTTTCTTAGCTTTTGTGTGTGTGTGTGTGGGGGGGGTATCCTGACTTTTTCAATAGTTTGTTGAAGCCTATAGAGTCCTTTTCAGAATACTGTTTTTTTCTTAAGCTACAAATTCATAATTGACTGTCATTAAATTTAGCTTAGAGGTTGATGATGATGATCTTTGTCTGTCTCTCTTTTTCTAATACATAGACACATAAACACAGTTACATACATTTTTCCCCACCCCAGATCATAGACTTCCCTAACCCTGAAACCTGTTTTCAGGCATTCAGGTTAAGAACCCTTGCTCTACTGCATGAGTCCCTGAATAGTCCCCCTATATGAGCTATCTTTGACTCTACTCTTCCTCACCCTTAACATCTAATTGGTTAGCAAGGCCTGTTGACTCCACCTCTCCCATGTTATTGGCCTTCTGCTTAGTATGATAAAGTCCATATCCCTAGTACAAGTCTACCCTAAAAACCAAGCTGGACAATTATTTTTATCTTCCATTAAATCTTCCTATCTGTTCTCTCCGTGTCTCTGATTTTTCCTTCATATTGCTGCTATGATAATCTATTTTTGTGAATAAATTTGCCCATTTCACTTCTTAGGTCAATTTTTTTTCTATGGTTTCTTGTTTCCTTTGTGTGATATTCAAGATTTTACATGACCAGGTGCCATCCCCTTATGCCCACATGCATACTCTTATCTCCAGGTCAACCGAACTCCCCCATCTGACCTCTTCCATGATTGTGCCTTTGCATATGATGTATCCTTTTATTGGACTTCTTGACTTCCTACTTATCCTTTAAAGACAAATCAAATACCACCTGCTCCAGTTAGTTTTCATAATTCCTCCGCATACCCAAGTCAAAGATGATGCCCTAAAGAGAGACATTAAGGAAACACAATGCCTTAGGAGTGAATCTAATTTTTATCATTTCAAATCTAATATCAGGCTGAGGGATAGATTTGGGAGAAGCTTCAGTGAATAGGATTTTTGATATAACTCATATGATGCCATGTGTTGGGAATATTTCAGTACCCTTAAATATGAACATAATGCATTGTAAGTGAATAAAAAAGATATGTGTATATATACATGTATAAGTATATGTATATATATACATACATACATACACATGCATATGTGTGTATATATCTATATACCTCTATTTATCTATCTATCTATCTATCTATCTATCTATCTATCTATCTATCTAT
>NW_027185890.1:2642857-2769251 GCF_028583685.1 Petaurus breviceps papuanus
TATCTATCTATCTATCTATCTATCTATCTATCTATCTATCTATCTATCTATCTATCTATCTATCTGAGTATCTAGCACAGGTTGTCCCGATGTTCAAACATCCAGCCTTATTGAATTACTAATTAATTATATCAAGGAAGGTAGGAATAAATTTAAGGATTAAGAAAATAGCTTTTACCCCCTCCACTCCATTAAAGACCTTTACAAGTCCTTTTGCTATATGTTTAGTCAGTCAAAAACCATTAATTAAACACCTACTGTATTCCGGGCATTGGGCTAATTGCTGGGGATACAGAGCAAAGCAAAATACAGTACCTGCCCTCGAGGAGCTCACAATCGAATAAGGGAGACAACATGCAAACAAACATGTATACAAAAACTCTATGTATGGTGAATAGGAAATAATCACCATAAGGAGAACACTAGAGGGGATTACTTTAGAAGACAGGATTTTAATAGGGACTTGAAGGAAGCCAGGGAAGGCAAAATGTAGAGATGAATAGAGAGAACATTTCAGGCATGGGGGACAACTAGAGAAAATGCCCAAGTCTGAGAGATGGATTACCTTGTTTTGGAAAAAGTAAGGAGGTCAGTGTCATTAGATTGAAGAGTATCTGTATTTGGTGGTGGTGGGTACTAGTAGGTATAAGAAAACTAGGTAATGAAGAGCTTTGAATGCCCTTTTGAATTGAAGATTTTACATTTTTTTTCTGGAGGTGACAGGGAGACACTGGATCTTTTAGAGTATGAGGGTGACATCTTTGGATCTAAAATTTAACAGGGGTAAGGAACCTGTGGCCTTGGGGTCACATGTGACCCTCTTTATCCTTAAGTGCAACTCTTTGACTGAATCCAGTCTTCACAGAATGAATCCCTTTAATAAAATGATTCATTCTGCAACACTTGGACTTTTTCAAAAGACCACACCCAAGGCTTTAGAAGGCCACATGTGGCCTTGAGGCCACAGGTTCCCTACCCCTGTTTTAGAAAAATTACTTTGGTAGCTAAATGGAGGATGGATTGGAGTGGGGAAAGACTTGTGGCTGGTAGATTAACCACCTGGCTATTGCAATAGTCCAGATGTGAGGAGACGAGTGCCTTCACAAGAGTGGTGGCAATATCAGAGGAGAGAAGTTGCAATGGTGAAATCAGCGGGCCTTGGCAGCAGATTAAATATCATGGAGGTTAGTGAGGAATTGAAAATGACACCAAGGTTTCGAGCCTGGGCATTGGAAGCTTGGTGGTGCTTTTGACAGTAATAGGGAAAGCAGGAGAGAAGGAGGATTTAGGGGAAGATATAATAAGTTTAGTTTTGGACATGCTGAATTTAAGATTAAGATTTAAGGAGTTGATTGAGACTAGTGAAAAAAGAGATTAGCATGGACCAATGTTTGCAACATTCTTGGTAGGAATATCAGTCTTTTAAAAAATGAGACCCCGGGGCAGCCAGGTAGCACAGCGAGTAAGAGCACCAGCTCCAGTGTCGGGATGACCTGGAGATTGAATCCTGGGCTCAGACACTTAGCACCCACACACAAACACCTGGCCATGTAACCTTGAGCAAGTTACTTAACCCTGATTGCTTAAAAAAAAATGAGACCCCTCTTCACCACTTATCATTTTTTTTACTGTGGTCATAAACATTACACATAGAAAATATGAGCATTTTTCTCCTCCTTTTCCAAACTTTACCCTCAAAAGGACTTTGAACACTCCAGTGCTATTTTAATGGCAGGATTCATAGACAGCGTCCATCATCTATTTCAAATATACACGAATTGTTATTATGCTTCCACTTCATTATCACTTAGATAATCAACACATATTTAGCTCCTTTAACAAATAAATCGATAGTTCCATGGCCTTTATCTTTCTCTGAACTCTCTCCAGGTTATTTGTTTTTTCCAATTCTATGATATTAGGCAATGAACACACAGCTTTTTAGGTGCATCTTCATGATTTTCTTAGAGGATTATCACCTCCTTCAAGTCCCAAGATATCATTTAAATAGCATGTAACCCTTACCACTGTCTATTTTGTCTACTATAGCAAAACTATATTTAAGTGGACATCATTATTGTTTTCTGTCTTTTCTCCTTGGCAGGAAATAATCTTGTAGTGGGAAGGATCTTGGTTTTGGAATGATGGGGCTGTCTCCCATTATCTGTAAAATAGGTGAATGAGATTTAATGACCTCAAAGGTTCCTTCTTGTTTCAAATCTATGATCTAATTTTTAGTGTTCAAATACTGGCTCTTCTACTTTGTTCTTACGTAACTTTGGGTAAGTCCCTGAACCTCTTTTCAGTCAGTTTCCTCATCTGTAAAAAATTAAGACATTGTAGTAGAACTATGACCCCTTGGCTACTTCTTCCATGCGAACTACAGATTTAACAGAGATTTCAAAGGTCATTAAGTTCAATAGTCCCATTTCATAGATAAATAAAGTGAAGCTGAGAAAAAGTTAAGTGATATGCCAAGAGTCACATAGCTAGTTAGTAAGTGTGTAGCTGAGGCATGTTTTGAACTCAGGTCTTTTTGATTCCACACCCATAGTTCTAACCATAATACTTCCTAGTTGCTAGCTGCTTCTTTACTTTATCTATTTGTCTATCTATCTGTCTGTCTATCTATTTATTTATCATCTAGCTATCTTAAATATCAAGGTATCTCTGCTGACTTATTCCCCCTATTTCCCTCTTTTCCAGGTGCTTTCAGCATGGTTCCCTTTGCCAAAAGGCATTTTTGAAGCTATATTTGAAACAGATTGTCCTTCTAAATGAATGTACATTGAGAGAAAGGAGTGGGAGTAAGACATATTAAAATAGAATTCCTTTAGATTCTAGTGTTTGAAAACCAGAGAAACTGCTTGGAAAACCAGACAAATGACATTCAAAGTTAACACGATATTTTTGTATATAGTTATGTTTTAGGGGGTAGATTGTGATTCACAGTATATTCAGTTCTATGAAATAACTTTCTCTTTTCTAATGATTTATACTCAATTTATCAACCTGAGATCATTCAATCCATGCATATTTTATGAATGCCACTTGCATCAGGGACTAAGAGAATCTTATGGAGTGTGATATCTATTTTACATTCTACAACTTCAGGTCAGTTAGATAGCAGGGGCTCATTCTTCTCCCCCTGTCTGGCAGGTACTCATTTCATTTGCAAAATAGGGAAATGAATCAAATATGCTATTATAATTTTAATCAGGAAGGATAAGAGTTTATTCAGCCACTACAAAATTACTGAACTCAGTACAGTTTCTGTTTAACACTAAATATGGGTAAAATACTAATTAGGAGAATATACCTTTTAGAGTAATAATATAAATGAAGAGCTTTGGAACACAAGGGCAATCAAAGTATAATTGTATGTGTGTATTTGTATGTGAGAGTGTGTCTGCATTAACAGAGACATCAGGGAGTCATTGCAAGGCCCTAATAATTTTAGTAGTTTGTCAGCTAGTTTATAAAAGTTTGACCTGGGGCATTGCCTGTAATCCCGAGGTAGGAAGGAGGCTGAGTATAGTGTACTTCTTGAGCTCAGGACTTCTAATATGCAGTAGGCATAAGTCAACTGGTGCCTATACTAAGTTTGACATTGGCATGGTGAGCTCCTGAGAGTGGTTGCCTAAGGACAGATGAATTGCCCCAGGTTGGAAATGTAACCGGTCAAAGGTCTCATGCCAATCAGTGGTGGGATTAGGATTGTGAATAACTCCTGAATTTCCAGTCTTGGAAATATAGGAAGACTCAGGAAAGAAAGAAAGAAAGAAAGAAAGAAAGAAAGAAAGAAAGAAAGAAAGAAAGAAAGAAAGAAAGAAAGAAAGAAAGAAAGAAAGAAAGAAAGAAAGAAAGAAAGAAAGAAAGAAAGAGAGAAAGAGAGAAAGAGAGAAAGAGAGAAAGAGAGAAAGAAAGAAAGAAAAGAAAGGAAGGAAGGAAGGAAAGAAGGAAGGAAGGAAGGAAGGAAGGAAGGAAGGAAGGAAGGAAGGAAGGAAGGAAGGAAGGAAAAGGTTGGGTGAATCACAGAAGATATAAGCTTAGAGAGGTGGGAGTGAGAAAAAAAATAGACAACTAAAAGTATGGGGACATGAAAGATCTTTGGAAAAATCTTTTTAATTCAGTGAGGCAGAGACATCAGAATTCCTTGAGATGGCATCTTGAAAGTATGTTATCAAAGCACACCCATGGACAGGAATGCAAAAGATTTGAGGATATTTTTGGTATAAAGTAGCCTGAAGAAGCTGCCTTTTTATGCTGGTTTGCAAAACAGAGTAATAGGTTAGTCTACTTAGAGCTAGAAAGAATCCTGGAAGCCAATCAGTGCATCTTCTTCATTTTTATAAATGAGGAAACTGAGCCCCCCCAGAGAGGGTAAGGAATGTGCCCAAAATACAGAACTGGGATTTTCACCCAGGTCTTCTGACTCTAGAGCAAGCATTTTTCTTCTTTACTACAACTCCTTCAGCTCTAGAAAGAGTGGGTTATTTCTAGTGATGACAAAAAAGGGAAATCTATGGACAAATTTCCCCCCAATTAGACTGACCTACAATCTGAAAAAGAAAATGGCAAACCACTCCAGTATCTTTTCCAAGAAAACCCAAAATGGGGTTGTGAAGTGTCAGAAACAACTAAAACAATTGAATAATAACAAGAAGTTTGTATCAGAAGGCCAGAATGTCCTATTGGGAATCTGGAAGAAGCTGTGTAGTAGCATTCGAGCATTTGTCTGTAGCATCATATCCCCGACTAAGCTTCCTTGTTTGAGTCTTGTCTTGTGATTTCATTGGTGGAAGGAACTGCCCTTGGGGAAATCCTTTCCACCAATTCAGATTTCCACCAGTGCAGATCAGTAACTCTAAGGCCTTAAGAGGGAAAGTGATTTACATACAGCTAATATGTCTCAGTCAATATTTGAAACAAAAACAAGGTTGGCCTTCTAGGTACTATTTTCCATAATACACATTAGAACACCATTAATTACATAGTATGCCACTTCCTCTTTTTTTGGTCAGGGCCAGTGATTTTATCAGTATGGGGTACTCTTCATATGGCAACTCCCTCCCCCTGTGCAGTTCAGCAATTACTTAATAAATGACTATGCCTACAACCTGCCTGTGATGTTGGGTAAATAGCTTAAGCTTCTGAGCCTCCAGTTCTTCATCTGTGAAATGAAGGAGTTGGAGCTCTGAGATCCGGCTAGCACTAAAATGATAGACCTGTCATATTATAGTGCCCAAAGAACTTCCAAAAATCAGTCACTTAGTTTTATGAAGAAAACAAAAGGAAAATTATCTTTACATGAAATTGTAATAACCAGTAGATTGACAACATTTTCACTTTCCAGCTGGCTCTTTTGGGATCACCTGGACATTGCTTTAGAATTAAGGTTGTAAACAGTTCCAGAAGCCAGTATGGGATCAAGATTCCAAGTTACAGGATGATGATTCTGAGTAAGGCATCCCCAGGAGCATTCTCAGGCAGGCATCGCTGTAAGGATCATTCTAATTGAATACCAAAGGCAATAATTGATGTGCTAATATACTGGTTATTATTTCATATGCTGTACTCATGACATTTCTTGGGATTTGTAGTATGACTAAAGGAGCTGAGAGACAATAGAAAAGAGATTAATTCAGGTATTATCAGGCCAATATATGTGAATATATCATATAGTTTCATACTTACTTGTTATAACTCAGGCAAGACTAAAGGAAGAAATAATCATGAGGAAAGAGCTCACATTTCTATCCCTGGGTATAATCATTTCTCAAATCTGAGATACAATCTACAAAACTATATTTTGAAAATTTCAATGCTTTTATAAATATACTTTTTTTCCTCCTGGTATTTTGATGGATGAAAATAGATTGCCTCTGTTCTATCAAGCTATAGGTGCAAAGCCCCCATCTCATACACAAACAGTACCAGGCTGGGGGCTGGCAGTGATTCATCATGGCAGTTTCCAACCACCACTATCAGTTTGAGCCATTACCAACTTACTGAAGCTGTAAAGGTGTGCAGATTTTCCCATAACTTTGCAATTAGCTTGTGTCACTGCTGTTAAGAACAGCTTGTTTACTTGATTCCCCACCCTGCTACTTTCCCTTCTTGCTGCCACAGTTGTTTCTCTCTTCTCTGCCTACCCTACTCCCCGCTACTTCCTCCCACCCTCTCTCTTTGGGATCTTTCTGCCTGTTTTTCATGAATGCTTTTCCTCTCATTTATTAATTGCTCATCTTTAGGGTTCAGGGGACAGAGTACATTTTAGAAAGTGAGGATTTCATGGCAGACCAACAGCTGCTTCTGCTGTCATGTATAGCAATGGGACTGACTTTCTGATTTAAATCCTTTGGGCTAGAAGTACCTGGGAACTTGGCTTTCCATATGACGGCAAACATAAATGTATTTCAAAATACATGTTCACTTCCAAATCTGTGTGTCTGCCTTATGTTAATATTTCAACAGGAATATAGATTTAATAGAAACTGACCTAAAATGCTTTTAATTAAAAACAAACAGAAATCTAACTATTTGTTTTTCATTTCTAATGTCATAGTAACACAAAATGGGATCTAGAGATGACAGATAGGATGCTACTTAGAGTGCAACATTCAAAGAAATTATGGGGCACATGAAATTACATTTTATAAATACACATTTTCATGTCATATCTTCCAATCTCCAAGGCATATATAGGTGTTTGTTTTGCAATGTTTCTTGAGTTACCAGGAAGGTTCAAAGCCTTTGGTGCACAGTAACCCAAAGGAAACCCAATTTCCAAATATAGCAGGGCATAGTTTTCAAACTTGCCTGGATGCAGAAATGTGTTGACATAATTCAGAGGTGATAGCTTAAACCAGGATTGGGGAACCTGTGGAGTCCAGGTCACATGTGGTCTTCTAGGTCCATGGGTATGGCCTTTTGAATGAGTTCAACTTTTACAAAACAAATTCTTTTTTTAAGGAGATTTATTCTGTGAAGTTCTGTTCTGTGAAGGCTTAAGCCTTAAATCTTTACTCCACCATTCTCTACTGTGGTAACAATTTGACATTCTCCCTACCAATTCTTTTACTCCCTTCCCCCATTTAAAGGTATTTTATTTTATTTTTAGAGGGTAATTGGGGTTAAGTGACTTGCCCCAGGTCACATGGCTAGTTTTTGTGTTCAGTGTCTGAGTCTGGATTTGAACTCAGGTCCTCCTGACTCTAGGGCTGGTGCTCTACTCACTGCACCACCTAGCTGCCCCAATAGTATTTTATTTTTTTCCAATTACATGTAAAGGTAGTTTATAACATTAACTTTAATAAGATTTTGAATTCCATTTTTTCTCCCTCCCCACCCCATGCCCAAGACAGCAAGCAATCTTATATAGGCTATACATGTACACTCATATTAATATATTTCCACCTCAGTCATGTTGTGAAAGAAGAATCAGAATAAAGGTGATAAACCACAGGAAAGAAAAAAAAAACAAAAAGGAGAAAATAGTATGCTTCTATCTACATTCAGACTCCATAGTTCTTTCTCTGGATATGGATATATATATTTTCCATCATGAATCTTTTGGAATTGTCTTCGATCATTGTACTGCTGAGAAGAACTAAGTCTATCAAAGGTGGTCATCACAGAATGTTGCTGTTACTGTATACAATGTGCTCCTGGTTCTGCTCACTTCAATTAGCATCAATTCATGTAAGTCTTTCTAGGTTTTTTCTGAAATATCTCTGTTTATCATTTCCTTTTAGCACATAGGTACTCTATTATATTCATATACCACCCCATGTACAGACATCCCCCAATTTATGGGCATCTGTTCAATTTCTCAATTTCTTTGCCACCACAAAATGAGCTGCTATGAATATTTTTGTACATATGGGTCTTTTCACTTTTTATGATCTCTTTGGGAAACAGACCTAGCAGTTGTATTGCTGGATCAAAGGGTATGCACAATTTTATAGCCCTTTGGGCATAGTTCCAAATTGGTCTCCAGAATGATCAGATCAGTTCACCACTCCACCAAAAATGCATTAATGTTCCAATTTTTCCATATCATCTCCAACATTAATCATTTCATTTCTGTGTAATATTAGCCAATCCTATAGGTATGTTTCCTACCAATTCTTATCTAATACCTCCTACAACAAAACAGAAGACATGACAGTGTGATAGAAATAATACAGGAGAGAGTCGAGTTCAAATCCTACTCTGGATTGCTCCTAGTCTTGTGACATGGACAAATCACTCAACCCTCCATGGTCTCATGTTTCTCATGTGCAAAATGCTCATAATAATAACACATATAGTTCTTACCTTACAGTCAACTAGTTGATCAAGTAGATAGAGCTCTGGGTATGAGTCAGGAGGATGGGTTCAAATCCTGACTCACAGACTTACCAAATGTGTGACCCTCTGCAAATCATTGAACCTCTCTCAGCTTCAGTTCCTTACCTATTAAAAATGATAATAATTTCACCTATCTTCTAGGGTTTTGATAAGGATAAAATGGGATATTTGGAAATATTTTTTGCAAAGCAAAAAGCTTTTCAAAACTTATAGGACTTCAGGGGTAAGGAACCTGTGGCCTTGACATCATATGTGGCCTTCTAGGTCCTTGGGTGTGGCCTTTTGACCAAGTCCAGGTTTTATAGAACAAATACTTTTTTAAAGGGGATTTGTTCTTTGAAGTTTGAATTCAGTCGAAGGCCTGCATTTGAGGGGCTAGAGGGCCACACAAGGCCTTGAGACTACAGGTTCCCCACCCCTGGACTAAATAAAGGCTAACTATTATTATTGATGTGAGGAACAAAATTATAAATGACTTTGCTAATTTTATAAGGCTATAGATATATCACATTATGAAGGATAAATTCCCAGATAAATCTGAGTTCTTCTAGCCACCTGCATATTTATACATTCAATTTCTGGTTGATGATTCACCCTTATTGTTATGATTATTTTTACCTGTTCCCCTTAACTTGTCTATATTCGAAGATTTTCCCATTTCCTATACTACAGTTGTCTCTAGATCAGGTCCTTATTTTGTAATTCTCCTTTCACCCTTCCCCTCACTACATGGGCTTGCACACAATAGCTATTAAGTAAGTACTTTTTAATGCAATGTACAGCTTAATAGACAGAGATGGTGTTTCTAGACCACTCAGTAGGAAATTTACTTTCTGTTGTTGTTTTTCAGTAGTTATGAGATTTGTTCTAAATAAACCATCTATAGATTCATGCAGTGATCACACCCCTCCCCAGATCATACCAGTTCAGAAGCACTGAAAACTTCCAAGGAGTAACTATGAAAATAGCAACACAAAAAGCCTGAAGCTTGAAAAAGTGCCTTGACATCCTTTAGTGAGCAGGGCCCAACTTTAACATAAAGCTCAAAATCAAGAAATCAGCTAGAAAAATAATGAGCAAATAAGCAAAAAGAACTTGACCATAACAAAGGTACTACAGTAGCAGGAAAGACCAAGACACAAATTCAGAAGACAACAATGTGCAAACTTCTATAAGCAACAGCTCACAGAAGAATGCTAATGAGACACAAGTCCAAAAAGAATTCCTGGAAGTATTTGTAATGGTAAGCAAAGATGTACTTAGTGCCTTGTTTTAACTATTTAATTATTCAGCACCTTGTTTCAGTAAAGTTTCTTTTCAGCTTTGCCCATGATTATATCAAGGCTTTGTTAAGAAACAGAACTTGTGAAACCCACAGTGGGAGGAACTTGCTGATGCAACAGGAAGGGGCAGAACAGGTAGTAGCTAATGACCATATATAAAGAGAAGCCAGACTGGGAGAGAGCAGAAATGAGAAGTGTGGAGGCCAGGCACTCTGTTTGTCTGTTCTGTCTGTGTTGATTATTATTTGTAATAATTTGTACAGAAGCCGTGGGACCTTACTGGAAGCCCTGAAAGAGGATTTTCTGGTTTTCTGTTTACAGAAGTCCCGGAGAAGGGTTTCAGAGCTCCTTGTTCCATATTGATGACTTGTCTTGAGTTCTCAGACCTTGTTTGTGGGTCTGTGTTGATTTCATAGGCAGATAGAGAATTGATGATAGTGCAAGCAATGTGCAAGAATATCATTGTGGCTCTGTTAAACTTTGTCTTCCCAGAAACAGGAACTGTGAAGGACTTGAGGTTAATTGGACACTGTGAGCTTCAATATAGAATGGGGACCGGAAAAAAAAACTGGTTGAGGAGCTTCATGAGGAGCTGAGAGCTGCCTACCTGTGAATTCAGGTGATTGATTTAGTAGATTCAGCCAGGCGCTTGGTGCATGGAAGTGGAACCATGGAATTTGGAAACCAGCTTGAAGTCAAGATGAAAAGGTCTCTCTTTGCGTACTTAGTGCTGACTAAGAAGATCATGATTTGCTGTGGCCTAAGGGTGGGAGAACTTTGTACTTTGTACCTTGCACCCCTAAGGATGATTGAATTAGGAATAATTGGAAACTAATCTCCAATGAAGAAGAAAGAAGACTTTTTTTGACTGGGAGATTAAGATAATGTGACCTAGGGGCAGCTAGGTGGCCCAGTGAGTAGAGTGCTGGCCCAGAGTCAGGAGGACCTGAGTTCAGATCTGGCCTCAGACACTTAACACACCCACACCCACACACACACACACACACACACACACACACACACACACACACACACACACACAAAAACTAGCTGTGTGACCTTGGGCAAGTTACTTAAGCCCAATTGCCCTCCAAAAAGCAAACAAAACAAAAGAAAACAAAAAAAACAACAAAAAAAGATAATATGACCTAGGGGTGGAGAACTTTGATCTTTGTACTTTGTGTGCCTTAAAGAGGCTTGTTTCTTAAGGATGATTGAGTTAAGGACTTACTGAATGATATATTTTGTTTAAAACTGTGTGGTCACTTTGGTGCAAAATATGTGGCCACTTTAGTGATAAGTTGTTATGTTATAATATTGTGAATGCTTTACTTCAATTTCTGTTAATGTTTTGTCTTAGTTTATTACTGAATAAATACAGAATCACTATACTATGTGATCAGAATCTTAAAGCTCTTCACAGCAGCAGTCCTCTGGAAATCTGTACATGCTTGGCTTTACAATAATTAAAAATGATTTTCAAAATCAGAGTGGTAGAAAAATAATTAGGTAAAGAAGTGTAAACAAGGAACAAAATTAAGAAAAGACCAAACAGCTTGGTAAAAGAGGAACAAAATTTACAAGTACAAAAGGCCTTAAAAAACAGAACTGACCAAATGGAAAAAGAGGCACTAAAGCTCACAGAAGAAAATAATTCCTTAAAAATTAGAATTAGGTAAGTGGAAGTTCATGACTCCTTGGGACACCAAGAAATAATAACGCAAAATCACAAGAATAAAATAAGAATAAAATACAAAATATCCTATCAGAAAAGCAACCTCCCTGGAAAAAAAGATCAAGGGGAGATATGTAAGAATTAATGTATTACTTGAAAGTCATTATCAAAGAAGTAACCTAAATAATATATTTCAAGAACTTATCAAAATAAATAGCCCCAAATATCCTAGAACCAAAGGGTAAAATAAAAATTGAAAGAATCTACTGTTCACCAATTGAAAGACATCCCAAAATTAACAGTACAAGTAATAATAAAGTCAAAATTCCAGAGCTGTTAGGTGAAAAGAGAAAATACATGAAGCAGCAAGAAAGAAACCATTCAAATAGCTTAGCGCCACAATCAGGATTACAGAAGAATTAGCATCTTTTATGTTAAAAAAAGAGTGGAGGACCTGGAATATGAAATTTCAAAAGTCAAAAGAGCTAGGATTTCAGCCAAGAATATCCTACCCACCAAAAATGAGCATAACCTGTTAGATGGAAATGGATATTTAATGAAATAGAGGACTTTCAAGCATTCCTAATGAAAAGATCAGAATTTAAGAGAAAATCTGACTTTAAAATACAAGACTCAAGAGAAACATCAAATAGTAAATAGGGAAGAGAAATCATAAGGGAATCAATAAGGTTAAGTGTTTATGTTCATATATAGGGAAATGAAAAATTGTTATTCCTAAGAATTTTGTCATTATTAAGACAGTTAGAATGAGTATAGATAGACAGAGTGCAGGGGTGTGAGATTATTGTGATGGGATGAATTCCAAAAAGTAAAATTAAGGGGCCAGGGAGCAAGGGTTCAGTAGGAAAAGGAGAAGGGAAAGGAAAAATTTGAAAATTATTTTACCATTAAAGAGACATTAAAGGAAGAGCTTTTAAAAAAGGAGACGAATTTGGGGTAGGGGTTGGTGAGCAGCATTTAAACTTCATAGTCATTAGAATTGGATCAAGGAGAGAATAACATAAACACTCAGTTGAAAATAGAAATCTAATGTACTGTACAGGGGAGTCCAAGAGAAAGGGGAGGGGAGATGATAGAAGGGAGGGAAGATTAAGATTTTTTCAGAGGCAAAACAGAAGAGAGTCGGGGTAAAAATTGAGGGAGAGCAGGATAAACAGTTAAAAGATAGGATGGAGAGAAATATACAGTTAATAATAATAACTAAATATGAATAAGATGATAATCAGGTAGAAAAGGGAAGGAGATAGAAGAATGGATGAAAATCCAGAATCCAACAGTATATTGTTTACAAGAAACACAACTGAAACACAGAGAGACAGATACTTACAGAGTAAATGTAAGTGGCCAAAGCATATTTTATTATGCTTCAGCTGATGTATAAAAACAAAAACAAAAAAGCAAAAACAAAACAAACAACTGAGACAAAACACAGGGTAGCAATCATGATCTCAAACAAAGCAAAAGAAAAAATAGATCTAAATAAAAGAGATAAGCATGAAAATGGCATTTTTGATAACAGGTACCATACATGATGAAGCAACATCAATATTTAACATATAGGCACCAAAGGGCATAGGATCCAAATACTTGAAGGAGGTTAAATAGGTTAGAGAACCAAATAGTAAAAGTACAGTAATAGGGGACCTCAACTTTCCCCTCTCAAAACTAGATAAATTTAACTATGAAATGACCAAGAAAGAAGTTAAGGAGATGAATTGAATTTTATAAAAGTTAGATATGAGAAACCTTTCGAAGAAAATTTAATGTGAATAGGAAAGAATATACCTTTTTCCTTGCTGTACATAAAACCTTCAAAAAACTAACCATGTTTAAGGGTATAAGAACTTCACAAGCAAATGCTGAAAAGCAAGAAGATTAAATTATTCATTTTCAGATCATAATGCAATAAAGTCATATTTAATAAAGTAACATGAAAACAGATAAAAATTAATTGGAAATTAAATAAAAATTATAAATAATTAGTGGGTTAAAGAACAAATAGAAAAATAAATAATTTTATTAAAGGGAATTACAACAATGAGAAAACATACTAAAATTTATGAGTTGCAGTGGAATTTAATGGTGCCTTGTCATATCAAGAAACATGTCAAAAGAATGAAAAAAAAGAAAATGTGAAATATCTCATTGGGCAAACAACTAACCTAGAAAATAGATTGAGAAGAGATAATTTAAGAATTTTTGGAATTCTTGAAAGCTGTGATCATCAAAGAGTGACAACACATAATATTTCAAGAAATTATCAAGGAAACTTCCCCAGTACCAAAAACCAAAATAAAAGTGAAAAAATATATCAATCACCTTCAAAAAGAGATCCCCAAATGCAAACTACTAGCAATAGTGTAGCCACATTCTGGAGCTCCCAGATCAAGGTGAAATTTGTACAAGCTCCCACAAAGAAACAATCCAAATATCATGGAAGCCACAATCAGGATAACACAAAATTTAGTAGCTTTTAGATTAAAATATAGGAGGGCTTGAAATGTGATATTCCAGAGAACAAAGGAGCTGGGATTACAACCCCAAAATACCTACCCAGTAAAACAGTATAATTCCTGAAGGGGAAAATGGATATGATATAAAATAGAGGACTTTCAAACATTCCTGCTTAAAAAAACAGAACTGGGGGTGGCTAGGTGATGCAGTGAATACAGCACTGGCCCTATAGTCAGGAGGACCTGAATTCAAATCCGGATCTAAACACTTAACACTTACTAGTCATGTGACCTTAGGCAGTCACTTAACCCCAATTTCCCTGTCTGTCCCCCTCCAAAAAAGCAGAAAAAACAAACAAACAAACAAACAAAAACAGAACCGAATAAAACATTCAAAAGGAAGTCTCAAAGGAAGTATAAAAAGGTAAACAGGAAAGAACACTCCTAAGGGATTCAATAAGGTTAAACTGTTTGCATTCCTACATAGGAAGATGATACTTATGACTTTGTCATCATTAGAACATTTAGAAGGACTACACATGAACAGAGGGTATGGGTGTGAGTTGACGATGATGAGATGATAGCTAAAAAAAATTAAGAGGTGATAAAGAGGGATGATTATAATGATATGCTATCTAAGAAATAAAATTAAGAGGCAATAAAAAAGGTTACACTAGGAGAAGAGGGAAGGGAGAGGTAGACTTGGGTAAATTATCTCACAAAAAAGCATGAAGAGTATTTACAGTTTGAGGGGAAAAGAGGTGAGTGCCAACAATATTTGTAGCTTATTCTCATCAGAATTAACTCAAAAAGGAAATCCCATACACACTCAGTTGGGTATAGAAATCTACCTTACCTTACAGCATAGTAGGAGGAGAAAGGAATAACAGGAATGGATAGGCTGAGAGAATATAGTGTTGATTGGGGGAGTCAGTGGTCAGTAGAGGAACAGAGTGAAAGAAGAAATAGAGAAGGATTAATAGGAGAAAAATTGGATGCAGGAAAATACTTAGGAATCACACTTGTCAAAAATTTTACCATAAGTTGCTCTAATAAAGACCTCATTTCTCAAATATAGAGAGAACTGCATCAAACTGATAAGAATACAAATCATTCCCCAGCTGATAAATGGTCAAAGGATATGAACAGGTAGTCTTCACAAGAAGAAAAAAAAGCTATGTATACTCATGAAAAAATGCTCTAATTCACTGTGAATTAGAATGAATTAAAACACCAAGTACCACTGGACCTTTCAGATTGGCTAATATGACAGAAAAAAAATAACAAATGCTGGAGGGAGTGTGGAAAAATTTTAACACTAAAGCACTGTTGATGGAGTTGTGAACTGATCCATCCATTCTGGAGAAAAAAAAATTATAATTGTGCTTAAAAGGCTATGACACTATACATGTACTTTGGCCTATAAAACCACCATAAGGTGTGCTTTCCATAGAAGAGTACATATATGTACAAAAATATTTATTGCAACTCCTTTTGTGATGTAAAAGAACTTGAAATTGAAGGGATACTCACCACTTGGGGAATGGCTGAATAAATTGTGGTGTATGATTGTGATGGAATACTGTTGTGCTATATGAAATCATGAACGATTTGGATTCAGAAAACAAATATGGAAATATTACATGAACCAGTAAAAAGTGAAGTGATCTGAACGAGGGCAACATTCTACTCAGCAACAACAATACTGTATGATTATCAACTGTGAATGACAACTATTCTCAGTAATACAATAATCCAAGACAATTGCAAAGGATTTATGAAGAAAAATATTATTCACTTCCAGAGAAAGAACTCATGAAGTCTGAATTAGGATTCAAGCATACTTTAAAAAACAACTTTCCTTCCTTCCTTCCTTTCTTCCTTCCTTTCTTCCTTCCTTCCTTCCTTCCTTCCTTCCTTCCTTCCTTCCTTCCTTCCTTCCTTCCTTCCTTCCTTCCTTCCTTCCTTCCTTCCTTCCTTCCTCTCTCCCTCCCTCCCTCCCTCTCTTCCTTCTTTCCACATCACGACTAAAATTTGGCTAATTCTGCTTTTTAAGGCATTCTTCTCCTCACTGGCTTTTTGTATCTCTTTTACCATTTGTCCTAGTCTGTTTTTTAAAGGTGTTATTTTCTTCAGTATGTTTTTGTGTCTCCTTTACCATGGAGTTGGCTCCTTTTTCTTGATTTTCTTGTATCACTCTCATTTCTCTACCCAAATTTTCCTCTGCCTCTCTTGCTTGATTTTCAAAATCCTTTTTGATCCCTTCCATAGACTGAAACTAAATCATACTTCTCTTGGAGGCTTTGGTTGTAGATGTTTTGAATTTGTTATCTTGTGTCTTTTGGTCTTCCTTGTCACCATAGTAACTTTCTACAATCAAATTTGTTTTCTGTTTGCTCTGTTTTCCAGTCTATTTCTTGACTTGTAACTCTTTGTTAAAGTGGGGCTATGCTTTCAGGGTGGAGAGCATAGTGTCCTAAGCTTCAGGAGTTTTGTGCAGCTGTTTTTAGAGATACTTCTAGGCATATGTAAGTTTTCAGCTCTTTTAAGGTGGTATGATCTAAGGAGAGGTGTCTACTCCTCTCCTGGCCTGTGCTCTGGTTTGTGAATGACCACAAGCACTCTTTTCTGCCCTGGAACTCTGACAAGGGTCCCTGCTCTACTGAAGCTTCAAGCTCTGTGCTTGTGTTCCTTCTAGGCCTGGAACTGCCACCTAGGTCTGTGACCCAGATCCAAGTTATGGGCAAAACAAGACAGTCCTTCCTTAGTGCTAGCAGAGACTCCTGTAATCTCCTTCTCAGTTGATTTACCCCCTCACTGTTTGTGGGCTGAGAGCCCTGAAAGTAGCTGTTGCAACTGCTGATTCAGTGGTTTTCAAGGCCTGCTTTTGATTTGCTGGGGTTAGGTCTGTGATGGTGTGGCCTGTGGTAGACTGTGCTCCATTTTTACCCAGGTGTGACAGACCTTTCCTGCTGACCTTCTAAGTTGTATTTGGCTGGAAAATTCTTTAACCCCATCCTTTTGTAGGTTCTGCTCCTCCAGGAAGTGTTTTATGGCATTATTTTAAAATGTTCAGAGGGATTTGGGGGAGAGTTCAGGTGAGTTACAGCTTTTTCTCCACCATTTTGGCTCTGCCCCCCTACACTTTCTAACTTCATAAAGAAAAAGGTTTATAATTTAAATTAAGCTTATTTTTTGGTTGAGTGTTTTTTGTTATTGTTGTTTAATTTTTTTGCAAAGCCAGCTGACTGCTGATATTTGTCACTGACTGATATTTATCACCACACACCTGACTACCTAGGATTAAATTCACCTCATAACCATATTTGTCAAACTAAAAGCAAAAAAAAAAAAAGCATTCTCGCATAAAGGGGAGGCTATCTTCAGGGCAACTCTCAGATGCAGAACCATTTTTCTTTAGCATGGCATAGAGGAACAAGTATTAGATCTGGGATCAGGAAATCTGATATACATACATACATGCATACATATATATCCACTCTTGATCATTTTCTCTTCTTGGGTACTCTTTCCTTTTGTGTTTGGGTTTTTATGATCCTATGACCTTATGATCTTTTTTTGTTCCTTTATGACACTATTCCCTCCTGCTCTTTCTGTACAATCACTCCTCAGTCTTCACTGATGGATTATGCCCCTTAATCAAATCATGGTTCTCTCTCTGTCTCTCTTTGTCTCTCTGTCTCTGTCCCTCTCTCTTTCTCTGTCTCTGTCTTTCTGTCTCTGTCTCTGTCTCTCTGCCTTTCTCTGTCTCTCTCTCTGTCTCTGTTTTTTAAAGGTGTTATTTTCTTCAGTATGTTTTTGTGTCTCCTTTACCATGGAGTTGGCTCCTTTTTCTTGATTTTCTTGTATCACTCTCATTTCTCTACCCAAATTTTCCTCTGCCTCTCTGTCTATGTCTATCTGTCTCTATCTTTCTCTCCCCCTATTACCAGTTCCCATAGCTTTATTTATCATATCTACCAAGATGATGACTCCCAAATCTATATATCTATCCTTTGTCTCCCTCCTCTGAACTCCATTCTCTCTAATCATCCATTGCATTTTGAACATTTCAAACTGAATGTCCTGGAAATACGCCTAATTCAACATGTCCAAAATTGAACTCATATTTTCTCCCAAACATGCCTCTATTAAAAGCTTTTCTATTTCTGTCAAATCCATCCCACCCCCACTCTTTTTGTCTTCCAAGTAATCTGAACTCCTAACTCCCTTACTCCATATTTCACATTAGTTTCAAATATTGCCATTCCCACTTTCGTACCTATTGAGTCTGATCCTTCCTGCCCACTCATACAGCTACTACTTTAGTTCAGACTCTTGTCTTTTCTTGTCTAGGTCATTGATACAGTCTCATCATTGGTCTCCTTGACCCAAACCTCTCCCTATTCCAATCTATCTTACACAGTACTGTCAAGGGAAGCTTTCTTAAATTCAGATCTGACCATGTGACTCCCCTATTCAATTAATTTCACTGGCTTCCTATTACCTCTAGGATCAAATATAACCTCTGTTGTCCTTTCAAAACTCTTCATAATTTGGCTCCAATCAATATTTTCAGCCTCAATATTCTTCTTCCTTTACTCAATTATAGTTCTTCCTTCACTCAATGCTCCAGTCAAACTGAATTTATTTATTCTTCTCACATGACATTCCATCTTCTATGTCTGTGCTTTTGTGCTAGCTGTGCCCCATGGTAGAAATATTTTCTATTTATCTTTACCTCATAGAGTCCCCCTCTTCCTTTAAGATTTTCTTCCTTTTCCCAACTGCTATTGTCCTCCCTCTTAAATGGCCTTGTTTTGAATTACCTTGTGTATACGTGTTTATGTGTATGCGTACATTTGTGTGTATATGTATACATATGTACACATATAAGCATGCATATATGGTTGCATACGCACACATAAACACATATAAAATTATCTCCCCCATCAGAATATATGTTGATTATGAGTAAGATTTTTTTTATTCTTTGTAGTCATATCCTTAGCACCTAGCAGTTTTTTAGTATAGGCACTAAATAGATGCTTTTTGATAGATTATTTAAACATGATTCATATTGCTTACAGTTTACTAGAGGGAATATTCAACACAGAAAAAGACAATGCACACAATCACAGGATAGATGCATTGTTGTTCAGTAGTGTTTGATTCTTCATGACCCCATAGACCATATTTTCTTTGGCAAAGATAATGGGGGTATTCTGCCATTTACTTGTCCAGTAGATTAAGGCAAATAGAAGTTAAATGCCTTGCCTAGGATCATACAGCTAGTAAATGTCTGAGGCTCCGTTTGAACGCAGATCTTCCTTACTGTAGGCCCAGTACTCAATCCACTGAACCATCTACTTGCCTCTGCACTAGAGAAGTGTAGAATAAAAATTATGTGAGGTCAGGAGACAATAGTCCTTCTTTAAAAGGTAAAGGGAAAATGGGGAACGATTAATGGTATTGGTGGCATGGTATACATTAGTCTTTAAAGGATAGGTAGGAACTTAACAGGTGAGGAGTGGAAAAAGGGTATTCTACATTTAGAACAGAACCCCATAGAAGAGATGAAATGGGACAGTTTAAGGTCTTTTGCAAAGTAAAAGTATGGGCTAATTTGGAGGACTTTATCTAGGGTATAGCACAAGCTAAATTTGGATAAGTGGAGGAATACCAGATTGTGGAGGGCCTTGAATCTCACATAAAGAAGTGTGAACTTGACTTGGTTTACAATAGGGAAATCCTGAAGTTTTTTGGGCAGAGAAATCTAGGATATTCTGAAGAAATGTTGGAAATATTCAGGCCATTCTTTAATATTTCCATTTATTTTTGGTAAAATTAAAGAATTTGTTTAATAACTAAATGTAAATAGATTCTATACTTCCCCCATAAACCACTTTTCCATTTTGTGCTCTATAATATCTGAAAAAAATTTTGAATTATGTCACATTTATGTAGACTGTAAACTTTGCTCCTTTTATTGGTTCTTGATTTTTAAAAGTTTGGTTGAAAATGCTATTGAATATTGTGATCCATATAGTGTAACAAATGGCTACTTTTATCTTCTATGTTAGCAATGTTGATCATCACCTTTTCTGAAAAGTGTACTTAATCTTTGCTTTCTTTGAACAGTGTCTTTTGTTGCAAGGCATAATGTTGAAGGCAAATAAAATTAAAATAATTTTGAAAAAAAAAGAGAATCAAATGAGATGATATATCTTTGAAGTCCCTTCTAGTTCTAGCCTTCTGATATTCTATGCTTTTACATGACTAAGTATTCAAATTAGTTGTAAAATTTTGTAATCCATAGTCTCAGAAACTGTGATGATTTTTTTAATAGTACAGGGCAGCAGGACTAAGCATAAGTGAATGCTACAAAGCTGATGTTTCCCCTGAATTATTTTCTTTCCTTCTAATTTGTTTCCGGGGTGAAGAGAAGCACCAATGCAGGATAAAAGAGCTAAAGGATTTGTGATGGAGAAGATGGATTTTAAGTTGGTCCTTAAAGTATGGGAGACATTGAGGCAGGTAGAGAGAATATGAGAACATTCCATTAATTGTGAGGAACATAATGATCAATGGTTCTTTCAGAAGTAGGAGTATGCATTGCATGTTCTATAATATCTTAGGATATAATACAGAATTCATAACTGTCTATATGTAAAGTGGTCTTAAATTAAGGAAGGCCCTCACATTTATTCTGAGGAGTCGGAACTGTACATCATAGGTTATGGGCAACCAGTGCAGATTTATTAGCAAAGTGACAAAATCTTTCTTTTAGGGAAGAATTTCATAACGCTGTGATAATTTTTCTGAGATAAATCTCTCAAGGAAATTTTGCAAAGCCTCCCTCTCCCCCACCAATCCACTCCCTTTGGAAACATTCTTGCTAAGCATCGTGGGGGGCCATCCGTTTTTGTGGGATTATTGAGGGTTAGGTTTCTTAATCATACCAATCATGACAAAGTTTACCAATGCTGTTATGTTAGCCTGAAAGCAGATGATAATCTTGAAAGCAGAAAGGGATCTTAGAGTTCATATTTAACATAACCTCTCCCCCTTTTCTACTTACATTTTACAGATGAAGAAACTGAGGCCCAAGGAGGTAAAGTGACTTAAGATCATAGGTTTAGAATTGGAAGACTCTCAGAAAGCATCAAGTTTAAGTCCTTTTTTGTACAGATGAGGAAACTGTGGCAGAGAGATTTAGTGACTAGCCCATGGACACACAACTAAGACAGTGTTAGATGTAGAATTAGAGCCCAGATCTTCCCAAGAGTAAATTCAACTTTCTACCCACTATGCTAAACAGCTTGGACTTCAAAATCACTTCTCTTTTTAAAACGGATTTTTAAATTGACATTCGTACTTTTACATTTTCTAGATTTCTCCATGTATTCCTCCCCCTTTTCTTCCTAGAGAGCCATTACCTATAAGTATAATTTTTTTAAAGCATGAGAACAGAAAAAAACCAACAAACTTCATGCTATGTGGAGTGTTCCACACTCATGGATCTCCAGTCTTTACAAGTGAACAGGGGGAGGTGACTTGAGGTAGTTGGTGGAGCAGTCCATAGAGTACTGGGCCTGGAGTCAGGAAAAACTGAGTTCAAATCTGGTCTGGGGAATTTGTTAGTTGCTTAATCCCAGGCAAATAACTGTCTTCTTCAGTAAAATGAAGATAATAAAAGCGCCTACCTCCATGGGTTCTTGGGAGGGTCAAATAAGATAATATTGGTAAAGCTCTTAGAATAGTAGGCACTTAATAAGCATTTGTTTCCTTTCTTCTCATATCTTTTTTTGAATTAAAATTGTTCTTTTAAACTTTATAGCCATAAGGATAATCATAGAATTATAGAAGATGATAATTACTCTTCCATTATTTAAAGGCTATTTTTCTTTCTATTTACATTTATGTCATTATGATGTACATTGTTTAATTCACCCTTTATCTATTCATTTATCTTCCCATGCCTTTCTGTATCCATAATGTTCATAATTTCTTCCAATACAGTAATATTCCATTGTAAACATATACCAGAAGTTTTTAGCCATTCTCTAATTGATCAGCATCTAATTTGTTTTCAATTCTTTGCTACGACAAAAAGTGCTACTACAAATATTTGGGTGTGTATGGAGTTTTTCTTTTTGCCAATGACATCCTTGAAGTTTATGACTAGCAGTGAAATATGTAGGGCAAAGGGTCTGCACATTTTAGCCTCTTTCTTACATAATTCCAAATTACTTTCCAGAATAAAAGATATGTGTCCTGATTCAGCATCCAAAGTTTTTCTCCTCTACACTGAACTACATCATTGCAGCCGTATTGATCTTGGGATCTGTATCAATTGTTAAGAATAGAAGAGGTGACCCACATTGAATTTCTCCCTGTCAGTATATTTTCTTGACATATGCGCATGAACAAGGGTTCATCTAGTATTTCTGTCTGTAGTCTTTCCCCTGAAATTTGCTTACTTTAACCTAGAAGGAGCACCCGAGAAAAAGCACAGTTTGGTTAATGAGTAAAAAGTCTCTGTGTATTGAAGGTAAAACAATTCCATATAAGAAGCTTCCTCAAAAGCAAAAATAAATGGAAATAAATAGTTACTTAATTTGAAAGGTGTCTTTTGTTAACAAATAAAATCAGTCCCAAATCTCTTCATTTTCCCCCTTCTCAAGTAAGCATGATAGAATTATCTGCAAAGCAGGAAGAATGGAATAATGATTCCAGGGAGACAGATTCACTGCTGTCGTGATTTCAGAAAGCATATTCTGAATTCAAGCTAGGTTTTCTAATTGGATCTGCTGCAGCACACATGTTTAAAGTATTTTCTTTAAATCTTTAGGTGATAGGTATAAGAAAACTGCAGAAAACTGTATGAATTATTAACTACACTTATCCCTATCTCCTGCCACCTCACCCATATAAAAGAGGTACCAATATGACAGATAATTCTTTTAGTAGAAAAGTGATTTTTATGATCTTTTGAGCTATCTTTATTCTTTTTAACCTCTTAAAAAGGTTACTTCCTATAGTGAAACTTGGAAAGTATAATGAAGTTTCTTAAATTAGAAAAAAAAAACACATTTGAGTTAAATGTCAAATTATAGTAAACATTGCCTCTTCTTTGCTGTTCATCCAAAGGATGCATGAGTGACAGGCTTCATAGAGGGCATATAGGTTTGTTGAATATGAAAGTAAGGGAATGCAAAATCATGACTTATAATTAAAATATGGCAATACGTTTATTTGCTAATTAAAATTATATTCCTTAATTCTAGGAAGGATAGGTAAAATACTATACTCTCTGTTTTAGCTATTTTTATAGTTGAAGCTATCCAGAAATCATAGCAATCAACTAAATTAGATAATGACTAAACTGAATTAATTGAAAATAGTTTAATGAAAATGTGATTAGGATGACAACAGTGAACTCCATTCTCTCTAATCTGTAGTGCACACACAGCTCAGGGAATAGCACAATTTGATAGGTTACAAAAAGGACTTCGTTATAATAAGTATATCATTACTGGACAGTAGGGGACGATATTTCACTTAGTTTGCACAAAATAAATCACCACTAAAGGAGAAAAATTCTTAATGGGGCTACTTAGCCAGCCCAAAAGGAAGAGGAACCTGGCAGGAAAAAAAAAAATGAACTAAAATTCACCCTCTGTTAAAATCATTTCCTTGTATGTGTGCCCATTACCTATGGGATATTTGGTCCATTATCTGTTGACTATTAGGCTATTGATTTATTTGTGTTCTCTCAGGGTAGCAAAATGAAAGGACTGATTATTAGCAGCATTGCCCTCCTCATTTCCAACTGAACCCTCTATGGAAGCAACTCTCTTGTGAAATGTAATCCTGGAAGCTCTAATGGAGTAGAAGTTTTATTCAAAAGCTTGAGTGTAACTCTGGATGGGTAAAATTTTTAATAATGTCCCTCTTCAAGTCATGCTATTATTTGTATTCTAAGTAATGCTTGTGGGGAAGTAAGGGGAACAAGCATTTATAAAGCACCTATTATGTGCTAAGCATTGTGCTAAGGGATTTGCAAAGTAGTCTTATTGTCTCATTTTAAAGGGTGAGTCTGGAAACAAGTTTTCAATTTTTTTTCCCTCATTGAATACAATAGAGAAATACAATACTGAGGATGAATACTTTTATGGAGATGCATGAGGCAAGCTGGATCTGATGTTGATTTGTATAGGGGATTGGTATAGGGTATGGCTCATATCTATATATTCCTTGATAGGAGTGGGAAATGGAATGGAAACTCAATAGATCCAAGAAAGTTCTTTAAGAATGCATCTGTATAGAACCCCTACAATTTACATCAATTAAGCATAACTGGCAGCAGAAACCATATGAGGTCACTTTAGCCATGCCAGCTTATTTTGTTGGTTCTTATGCTCATGACCATAATATTGTAGATGATAAATACCATTTTAAGAGGTTTCTACTAGAATCGATACTCGGATTTCAAACCTTTTGGACCCAAGCTTGTCAATAATCTAGAGTCGTGTATGTGTGCTGCTGGGAAAATAATACTAGCTTTTCCAAGAAATAGTATCAATAGGACCAACACTTAAACATCAAAATGATTACTCATTTTCCATCAATTCTTTTATCATGAATCAAAACTATTTTCCCCATTATCATCAAAGAGCATTTATAGATGTCTCCACAAAGGCAAAGGTTACATTTCCTCCTTATTTTTTAAATTAGAGAAATAGTGTTTCTTGTATGATGTGAATATATTTTCACCGTTAATTCATCAGTATTTGTTTTTTTAAGATGCTCTCTACTTACCTTTATTTCTGAATTAATTGTATAACATCTTACGTTTTATCTATAAATATAGGTGTTTAAGCTTAACCAACTTTTCTTCTCTGTGGTGACTACATAAGAGGAGGTCTGAGTTCTCTATTGTGGCTCTTCATTCTTTGCATTCTGACTCCCTACTTTCACTTTGGCAATACCTCCATGGGAGTTCCCTTTGGTTCTTTATAGGTTAACATCATTTGGAGCCAGTTTATGCAAATAATGTGGGTACACTAGCAATCAAATAGATTGCTTTGTGATATAAAGTTCTGCCAACTTATGAACTACATAGGATTGTTTGGTGAAAAAAAAATATTGAACTTCTGAGATAAGAACAAAGAACTAACTTGACAATTTCTTTTCTTTATTTCCATTCAGACTACATCATTATACCAAATGTGAAAATCAATGTTAAATTGTAAAATATAAGTGGGTCAATTCAATATTAATTTCTAGTACTGCTGGTTCCCAAACATATGTCTCACTGTACATGTTTCATAATTAACTAGAAAGACGACATTTCATGACACTCTTTTTGTTATGGTTTTATAATCTTGCATATAAAGTTAGTGAAATTTTAAAACCCTTTCCTACTCTTTATTATCATAAACATAAGGAAGTCCATTCACTTAAGTATTTATTTTTCATCCTTAAACATGTTTAATGTTATTGTTTTCTTCTAAAAGCATACAATGTTCTTTTGAAAATGACTAAGGATATCTAATTTTTCTAGCAACATATTAATTAACCTGACATTCCTACAAATTGTTACATACAAATTATTAGAGGAAATTGAATTAGTGTTTTAGAAGGTGTGAATTTGGGTGTATTCCTTGAAAAACACTTTTTTTCCTCTTGTGTATTTATACTTTTAGCCACTACTGATATCACGATAGATGAAGTAGGCTCTTGCCTACTCCTGTGATTTCAGGCAAAGGAAAGTTTCCATTTGGCAGCTCCCTTAGACTTCCTACTACAAAAATTCCTTTTTTTTACCTGCTCAGGAGACTAATTCATTTTTGCCATAGTTATAGAGAAGACTTAAAATACAAATAAGCACAGAGAACTAACAAATTGTCAAATCCACACTAAAGTATAAATGACTAGTTCAGATTATTTCCTCAGAACCAATTTTGTTTTTATTTTCTTTTTTTGAATGGGGGAAGGGAGGGTAATTGGGGTTAAGTGACTTGCCCAAGGTTACATGGCTAGTAAATGTTAAGTGTGTGAGGCTGGATTTGAACTCAGGTCTTCCTGCCTCCAGAGTCAGTGCTCTATTAACTGTGCCACCTACCTGCTCCCAGAACCAATTTTAATAGAGAATTTCAAGCACTTCCATGGAAGGCTGAGGGCATTAATGACAAACCTGGCCCCATAAATGATTTTGTTATATTTTGAATAAAACAGATGACTGAAAGATTCGGAGAAAATATTATGGAGCAAAATTCTTAATTCAGAGAAAAAAAATATAACCATGATCAATTGAGTTGCTTCATAGAAAATAGTGACCAATTAGTTTCTATGACTAGATACTTTCTACCACAGGAATGCTATTTTCTAAGAGTATAAGCAAAATCAAAATATCCATATCTATCTATCTATCTATCTATCTATCTATCTATCTATCTATCTATCTATCTATCAATCATCTATTTATGCATGTATGGATGTCTAATAGCCATTATTCAATAGATAAATGGTCAAAGGAAATCAAGAATTGTCAAGCAATCACAGACATGAGAAAGAATGTTCCAAATTCAAACAAGAGAAATGCAAGTAAAAACACCCCTGGAAACCTCATGCCCTGCAAATTGAAAATTGGCAAAATTAACACATAATGATAATAGTAAAAGCTGGAAGGTTTGTGGGATATGTGCTTATGCACACTAATACATTTTGGTGGAGTAATTTTGTACATTGTACAACCATTTTAGAAAACAATTTCTGATTAAGTGAATAAAGTGACCAAAATGTTCATGTCTACTGAACTGGTAATTCTATTATAGGGTTTATACCTACCCAAACATCAATGGTAAGAAGGAAAAATATAAATATGTACACATACAACATACAAATGTATGCATGTATACATGTGTGTAAATATGTATCGGCACTTTTTGTTGTAGCAAAAATTGGAAACAAAATTAATGCCCATTAATTGAGGAATTGCTTAATAAAGTGTTATACATGAATTGAATAGGATATTGCTGTCCTATAAAAAATGATGTGCTTGATAAATACAAAGAAACATGGAAAAAGTTCTATGTGCAGAATGAAGTTAAGTAGAGCCAAGAAAGCAATATATACAGTAGCTATTGTTATTGTTGTTAGTCCCTTGCTTTCAAAGAGACCAATGACATCAAGGCATGATGTCCTGACTTTTATATGTGAATCACGTTTAAGTGAGACAGAGTTGCACAAAGTTGTCAGTCTCCCTGTCTTTTCCTGAGTTATTGCAGTCCCATCAAAGAACAAAAATCACAATGATTGATCATTGCCCAGAATGCAGTGGGTGACCTTGACATCTTTACTGTCTGACCAAGCTCTAAGCACTTCATAGTGTCTGCTTCATATGGATCATGGCTGTTGAAACAAATTGTTCTCTTTCACCTATTCCACCAGAGAAAGTCTTCATGTACTTGGGGTAGACATCCCCTTAATTCACTGATGGCTTTAAGGCCTATTGATTAACCTCAACATGGTCTAGCCTGTCTGCCAAGACAATTTGCTGAGATGTCGTCACTGATCATACATAATACAGCTTCTTAGACCCACATATGAGAGTTGGGTGAATCAGATGAATATCAACAATGGATGAGCAGCCCTTAAAGGGACTCAGCAAGCCCTTACACCAGAAGTGCTTATCCTCCTGAACACCTGAAAGGCAGTAGCTACAACAATGTAAATGGAAAGAATAACTACACACTAAAAAATTCAAAATGAATGCAACAGAATTATAAAGAACAAGCAGTAATCTAATGAAGAGATATTAAAGGTCACCCTTAATCCACCCTTTCATGGAGGTAAGAGGTCCACATGTAACACATTTAACATGTTTTTGGACTTTCTTCAGCCTATTAATCAGTTGTATTGATTTTTTTTCCTTTTAAAACACTATTTTTTATATAGCATAGCTCTCTGGGAGGAGAATGCAAAAGGATATTTGGGAAAACTATGACAGTGTAAGAAAAATAAAACATCAATAAAAACATTTAAATGAAAAAAAGATGATCTACAAGACAACGATATTAAATAGATCTGGTAGGAGAAATATATGACTCAATGTTCCCTCTAGTATTTGCTTTTTTCTTCCTTCTCTCTCTTCCAGTTTCCACCATGAGCAGTCCTACTCAACCCTATGTATGTCTTTAGGTAGAAACTACCATGAAATAATTCAAATGCAAGAGGGGAGGGATGGGGAAAATAGTTCAGCACCTATCACTCATGTTAGTCATTATAAGACCAAATAACATTGTATTTGTCTTTCTCATGTCTTAAAATAATTTGAAAAACATTTCAAAAAGTTTCAAAGTATAGATCTTTTCCCATTATGTTGCTGTATTACTAGAAAATTTGTTTTTAAAGGAGGGAAAAATAGCACAAGGTCTAATGTATTTAAAATAATAGGAAAAAAATAAAAAAGGAAAATCTCTAGGTGGCCCCCCAAAAATGCTGATGCTATTGTACCATGAAAAAAACCTGAAATACTAAAATCTGTCGTTAGTAATGACAACATTTCCGAAGGTATTTGTTGTTAAATTTATCTCCCCAGTCCGACTTTCTCCTATTTTTCCTTTTTCTTTACTTATCATTAAATACTAGACACCTGAATGCTTTTGAAATTGCATAAAGGATATTCACTGTTAATTATGCTTAGATAATAGGCTTATAGCCATAAAACTCAAGAGTTTGATTCTTAAGCTCTCTGTGGTTCTGTCACTAACATTCTGAAATTCACAAAGACCTTTCACTATTCTGTTCACAGGTTTGATCATAGCATGCTCTACCAGATGCAGAGGGCTCTTTTGGCTGATGCTGATTGCTAACAGTGTTTCAGGAAAACCATATTGATGCAAATACCATTGGTCTAAAGAAAATAGGCAATCAATCAATCAAAAGACGATTTTTAAGTGCTTACTCTGTATCTGTCACTCTTCTAAGCTCTTAGTGTTCTTTTTATTAAAAAATGAGGAAGACCCTCATGCCACATGATTAAGAAAAGAGAATACTATAATATTTTAGGTCATAGTAAAGAAAAAAGTTTCAAATAAATACACAACAGACCTTATTCTGGTCTCTGGGGGGAAATTTCAATGAGTCAAAACAAACCAAGCATCTACTACCTACAATGATGAAAAGAATAATGTAAAACCTTTTAAAGTAACAGTCTTATTAGACATATCCATGGCTTATAGGTACTTGTCTGAGAAGTATCCAATGTGCAAATTCACTTCTCTTTCAAATTGTAGCTTTATAAGCAAAAGCAGAAGTGATTTTAAAAAATACTGTAATATTTATTATATCAGATTAGGTGCCTGAAAGTGAAATTGCATCTAGATAACTGGCTCAGTGTCAAAATAATAAACATGTCAAGAAATGAAAGTCTCCTTAAAAACAAAATGAAGATGGGAATGGAAACGTCAGGCTTGGGGTACACAAGTTCTCAAATCAATTATCTCAAATGCATTTTCCTGATGTGAATTTATTTGCTATATTTATTTGCAAGAATTGTTTATAGTTCCCATAAAACCCTTGGCTCTTAGCACAGCACCTTGGGCTGTTCTTTTCATCTTGTCCTAATGTAAGATCCCTGGAACAACAACATCCGATGAGTAGCAGGCAAATGGGGGTCCTAGATCCCAGAGGCCAATGGGACTCAGTACTTATGGCCCCTTTAGAGAAGAGAGATTAAAATAGAGTTATGGAGAGCAATACTAAGAATCAAAATAAGGCTCATGGCATTTGAATGTTACAGTCATTTTTGTATATGAGTTCAAATTATTATTAATTATTATTATCACCTCTGGGAAGCATTCTGCATAGATAGTTAAAGGTATAGTGAATTGTACAGCTAAATTTCATCTGAGCATTATGCCAGCTTGTCATATATGGCTAGGAATGACTCTAATTTCTTGTATAGGACATACCTAAAGGAGTGGACATTTAATTAACAAAAATAGATATTTGGATCAACCAGTTTGACAATAGTCGAAGTGGCAACCACACTAACCCTCAGTATAGATCATATGATTCTAATGATGATCCTGAATTTTTTAATTAAATAAGAATTACATGACTTTTTTATACTTAAGGGAACTCTCTCTTCAAAGTTTCAAGTGCATCCTCTTCCACATCTCTGCAAGGCACCCCAAGTGACCCATAAATATGTTTATGTGTTTAATATGTGTTTAAGAATCAGGTGGAGAGATATGACTTGTAGACTGAAGGTAGACTAAGCCTAAAAGGAGATAAATGTAAAGATCAGCACAGTCCTTGAGCTTGTCATTCTCTTTTGCAAACATTATTCCGGGGGAACCTTAACAAAGGATTGGGCAGGCATTATGTAACCAGACTTCCCTTCTATGAGAATGGAGAGCAAAGTAGCCAGGATTTAAACCAAGAACCAGCTACCCAGCAAAACCAAGCATAATCCTTCAAGGAAAAATGAGATAGAGCACTTTAAACGTTTCCTGATGGAAAAACAAGAGCTGAATGTAAAATCGGCCATTCAAACAGTAGACACAAGAGAAGCACAAAAATTTAAATATTAAATGGAAATTATAAGATATTCAATAAGGTTAAACTGTTTTAATTCCTACATTAAAGATTATACTTGTAGCAAAACTTTATCATTAGTAAGCAGTTATAAGGAGTGTTTATAGGCATCTAACACAGGTCTTAGCTGAATATCATGGGATGATTTAAAAAAAAAGGTATAAAAAAGAAGTATGCACTGGGAAAAATGGAAAGGGATAGGTAGGATGGGGCAAATTTTCTCATATATAAGAGGTAGAAAAGGAAGAATTTTTACAGTGGTACAGAAGACAGGTGGAGGGGTGATGAGTCACGCTTGAATCTTACTCTCATCAGAATTGTCTCAAACAGGGAATAACATGCACACTAGGTTGGGTAATAGAATTCAATCTAGCCCAAGCAGAAATGGAAGAGGATAAGAAAAGTGAAGATTGAAAGGAAGGCTAAGTGGGGAGACAGTAGTCAGAGGCAAAAAAAAGATGTTTGAGGAGAGGCATGGTGAAAGGAGAAATAAGAATAAACAGGATTAAATAGAATGGAGGGGAAATATACAGTAATAATGACTCTGAATGTGAATGAGATGGATTTACTCATAAAACAGAAATGGAGAGCAGAGTGGATTAAAAAACAGAATCTGACAATATATCATTTACAAGAAACACATTTGAAGACACACACAGAGTAAAGATAAGGGGAAGGAGCAGGACAGTGAATATTATGCAAACAATTTAAATAAAACAATACCAAGGAGGTAACAGCAATATATCACACCAGTCACAGATTATGAGCAAATTGAATTTATACCAGGAATATAGGACTGTTTCAATATTAGTAACAGTATCAGCATAATTAGCCATATTAGTAACAAAACCAACAAAAATCTTATAATTATTGCTATAGATGCAAAAAAGGCTTTTGATAAAATACAACATTCATTCCTATTAAAATAAGGGAAATCACTGAAATGATATGAACTTTCCTTAAACTGATAAGTAGTCTTTATCTATAGAAATCAGCAAGAATTATCTGTAATGTGGATAAGCTAGAAGCCTTCTCAATAAGGTTAGGGGTGAAGCAAGGATGCTCATTATCAGCACTATCATTCAATATTGTACAAGAAATGTTATATATAACAAATAACAGAAGAAAAGTAAATCTAAGTTATTAAAATCGGCCATGAGGAAACAATAGTATCATTCTTTGCAGATGGTATGATAATATACATAGAGATTCAAATACAAAGCTCCTTGAAATAGTTAACAACTTTAGCAAAGGTACAGAATATAAAATAAATCTATGTAAAACATCAGGATTTTATATATTACTAACAGAGTCCAGCAGGAAAAACATAGAAAATTAAATTCTATTTAAAATAACTGTAGACAATATAAAATATTGTGTATATAACTTCCAAGGCAAACTTGGGAACTATATGAAAAGAATTATAAGACAGTTTTTCATACTACCAAATTTAGATCTAAACAGTTCAAATATCATTTTCTTATGGGGAGGAGGAACAAACAATCCTACCTCAATTAGTTCACTTATTAAGTGCCATACCAATCAAACAATCAAAAAATATCTTATAGAGCCAGAAAAATCACCAAAATCCATTTGGGACAACAGAAGATCAAAACTTTAAAGGAATCAATGAAAAATATGTGATGCATGGTAGCTTAGCAATACCAGATCTTGATCTTGGTATAAAAGCAATAATCACAGAAACAATCTTGTACTGGCTAAGAAATGTAGTGGTGGATCAGTGGAATGGATTAGAGACCTGATACATGATAATAAATGAATATAATAATCTAATATTTGATAAATGCAAAGATCCAAGCTTTGGGGAAATAACTGAAGATTTGACAAAAATTGCCTGAATAATTGAAAAATCAATTTGACAAAAACTAGGTAAAGACCAAGATTTCACATGAGACAAAGTCAATATAGTTACATGATTTAAACATAAACAGTGATGTTCTAAGTAAATTAGAGGAGAATTTTACCTGTCAGATTTATAAATAAGGTAATAATTTATGACCAAACAAAAGATAGATTGCATTTGAAGATGTCAAAAGGATAATTTAAATATCAAATTTTAAAAAATGCACAAAGAAAATAAATACAGCCAATATTAGAAAAGAAGCAGGGTACTGAGAAAAATATAGTAAGTTTCTTTGATAAAGTGTCATTTCTCAAATATATAGATAACGATGCCAAATTTGTAAGAATACAAATCATTATCCAATTTATAAATGGTAAAAAAAAAGATATGAACAAGTACTTTTCAGACAAAGGAAACAAAGATGACTCTGTGCATATGAATAATCACTACTGATTAAAGAAATGTAAATTAAAGCAACTCTGAGATACCGCCTCACAGGAAAATGATAAATATTAAAAATGATGTGGGAAAATGGGGACACTGATGAACATTTTGCTGATTTGTGAACTGATCCAACTGTTCTGGAGAGTAATTTGGAAATATGCTCAAAGCACAATAAAATCGTTCATACACTTTAACCCAACAATACCACTAATAGATCTACATCCCCAAGAGATCCACACAAAAAAGGACTTATATGTACTAAATATTTATAATACTTATCTTTGTGGTGGCAAAGAATTAGAAATTGAGGGGATGTCCCTCAATTGGGGAATGGCTGAATAAGTTGTGGTATGTGATTGTGATCAAATATTATTGTGCTAAAAGGAATGACCAGCGGAATGTTTTCAGAAAAACCTGGGAAGACTTACATGAACTTATGTAAAATGAAATTCACAGAACTAGGAGAAACTTATACAGAATAAAAGCAATATTGTAGGGTTGATTAGCTGTGAATGACTTGGCTATTCTCCTCAATACAATGTAAATTCCAAAGGACCTATGAAAAAATGTTATACCCCTCCAAAGAACAAATAGATGAAGTCTAACTGAAAATGAAAGCATACTTTCAAAAATTTATTATTCTTGTTTTTATCTGTATTTTCTTTTATAATGTGGCTAATATGGAAAAGTTTTGCATGACTACACATCTATAACCTATAACAAATTGATCATCTTCTCAATTAGGAAGAGAAGAGGAAAGGAATACATTTGGAACTTAAAGCTAAAATATGCCCTAAAATTAAAAATATTTTATATGGAATTGGCAAAAACCAAAATATCAAAACAATGTGAAAATGCAGAGAGAAAATAAAAAGGGTACAGAATTATGAAAGATTTGGTTACTCTTGATGGTAACATGTGAAAATCAACTGGATATAATTATTAGCTTGCCCTGGTGTCAGGATATGCCAGATTATTAATTAGTTTGGACCATAAATAACAATAACTATTTTTATGATAGTAGTCATATCAATAATAATATTAATAATTACCTTTTTGCCCAAATCTTTTTCTTATCATGAGTCCAGAGGCATCAAACAAAGGGATACCAGTCAGCACAATATAGAAGGGGAATTATATGTTGCCTGAAATTATTATGATAACAGTGAAAGCTTGGTAGGAATCCTGAAATAGGGCACAATTAAAGTTGACTCTGTTGATACCACTGAATGAATGGTAAACATATCCATTGTGATGTAACAACAATACACACTTACTCTCACACCCACACAGACACCCCCTCCCACACACACACACCCAACACTCCCTCTCCCTCATACACATATATATGTGAATTATGGGGGAGGAGATGACATTTAATTGTGGACTTACCCCATTCTAAACTGTTATGATTATTATTGTGATACTGAAGATAGGAAAATAAGTAATGTTGCTTGATGTTCTACCATGATAGTAAGAGAAGATATATGGTAGAACAAGTCCACTTTCTGAATATGATGTTCTGCAGATGAGACAATTGTGGAACAGGGAATAGAGTAATGGACCTGAGGTAGAAAAGACTCAACTTCAAAGTCAGCCATAGACACTCACTAGTAGTTCTACCCAAGCAAGTCATTCAACCTCTGGCTGCTTCCATTTCTTCAACTGTAGAACTGGGGAAAATTGTAAAAATTTAAAAATAGCCCTCTTGTCAGAGTTGTCATCAACATCAAATGAGATAATATTTGCAAGGTGCTAGCACAGTGTCTGGAAGGCACATGTAACCACTAGATATTGCTTTTCTTAGACACTAACCACCGGAGTGGTCAAACCACAAAAAACTGCAAAATTAAATATACTGGAGATAAATGTTTTTTTTTTAAATTATACATTAACATTACATAATAACTTATTAGAAATAGATCTTGTCTGTTGTAAGCAAAATGCACATATTGCTTTTTTATCAGTGATACCCTCTGCTCCTTTAAACAGAGATGTTTTATAATTTAATCCCAGGTGACTGGAAGAGATCATTTTATTTATAAGTCTTTTTCTGCTTCTGATGAAATAAGATCAGAATCTGAGTTGCTTAAATTTAAAGAGGTAGGAGTAGAAGAAAACAAAGGTAGTAAATATCTACACTTTAAAAACAAACAAAAAAAAACAACTCCCGAAGTGTTATTTAATAAATGAAACAGTTGAGTGAAGAATGCCAATATCTTGACTTATTTTGAAAATAAAAGAAAAGAATATTAAAGAAAAGAATTTCACAAACACATTTTGAGTTTGATAGCACAACTATAACCGGATGGTCACGAATCAATGCATTCTCCCACAATATATGATTTAACTTCAATGGGAAAACAGAAATAACAATTTAAGTGAAAATGATGACTTTTAGGTCATTAGGCAAAGAGAATAAAACTAAAATATGAAATTAGATGAGCGAAATTTAAAATGTCAAGGAAGTATTTTCGTTTCAAAGTACACAAATAATTACTTGGTGATATACAGAAATAAATAGGATACAGAAAAGAAAAACCCTTGAAATTGCATTACATATAGTTTACTCAAATGAATATATTTACTATAAAGTTATATTTAGCTAATGTCTAGCAAAGCACTTTCCATTTGTTGTCATCTGATTTTACCTTCAAAAGAATAAGCCTCCCATTCATATTTTTCCCATTATTGCCAACTTCAATTAGTCTTACTTAAATGTAATATTGTCATTAGATAGGAATAAAAAGTTCTGGTTCATTTTAAAAGCCATATTTACAGTAGTTCTTTTCCATGTTTTACAATTTTTATGAAATTAACAAAAATGACTAAATGTAAGCATTTCAATATAGAATGAAGTTATAATTATGTATGAAATTTAACTTCTCCAAGTGAAGTTTTCTTTCAAAAAGTGCATCAAATTTAACATTCTAGAAAAAAACCTGCCCTTCTTGTTTGTGTGAATTCTGAATTTTTTCCTGCCTTTTTCTGTGTATTAGTTATTTTAACTTTTAAAATTTTCATCAATACTCAACAACATCTTCTGAAAGTTCCTCCCTCCCCTGCCCCAAGTAAAAACCCTTCCTAGTAATAAATAAGTATAATATTACAAGAAAATAAAACACCACATTGAACCTTTTGGAAAATGAGTTCAAATTTGACCTCATATCCATCCTAGCTGTGGGAACCTGGACCTGTCAATTAATCTCTGCATCTGTTTCTCTATTACATAATGTGTATAATGATAGTACCATATCACAGGATTCTTGTAAGGATGAAATGAGAATCTATCTATCTTTCTTTCTATTAATCTATCTAAATTTATCCATCCATCCATCCATCTATCCATCCATCCATCCATCCATCTATCCATCCATCCATCTATCTATCTATCTATCTATCTATCTATCTATCTATCTATCTATCTATCTATCTATCTATCTATCTATCTAAATATCTATCTCTCTCTATAGCTATCTATGTATAAATGCCTAGCAAAGAGGTGGAACCAATATGGTGGAGTGAAGGCATGGACTCGCCAAAGATTTCCCCCCAACACCTCAAAATAACCTACATAAATGACTCTAAACAAATTCTACAGCAGCACAGCCAAGAAAAAGACAGAGTGAAACAAATTTCCAACCCAAGACAACCTGGAAGGTCAACAGGAAATGTCTGTTGCATATGACTGAGAGAGGAGGACAGTCTAGCACAGGCCATGCCAACAAAGTCCTAGGCCCAACAAACCCATAGCAGGCCTCAGGGGACTGAATGGCTGCCAGCTATGGTGGTTTCCAGACTTTATGAACTACAAACTACAAAGACAACTTAGAAGTTCAGTAGGAAAGGATTTTCAGACTCAGGTGAGAAAGGAACATAGTCTAACCCTGTCCCCAGCACAGTCTCAGCACCAGAAAACTGGAGGCAGAGTCCTACTGTGGCAAAAAGCCCAGGGGTCAAGTGACTGAGGGGCGACATGACCAGGCAAAGGAAACAAAGCAGACAGAAGATTCCAACATTACACTCCTATTTTGGGGACAAAAAGGATCAAAGCATGGAACAGGAGGAAAACAGCAAAGTCAGAACTCTTGCACCAAAAGCTTCAAAGGAAAATATGAGCTGGTTACAAGCCATAGAGGACATTAAGAAACAAATAGGAGAAGTGGAGGAAAAATTGGGAAGAGAAATGAGAATGATGTAAGAAAATTACGAAATGAGAGTCAACAGCCTGACTGAGTAAGATAACACCTTAAAAAATAGACTAACTCAAATGGCTAAAGAGGCTCAAAAAGGCAATGAGGAGAAGAATGCCTTAAAAAGCCAAATTTGCCAGATGGAAAAAGAATCTCAAAAGCTCAATGAGGAGAATCATTGCTTCAGAATTAGATTGGAGCAAATAGAAGCTAATGACTTTATGAGAAATCAAGATGCTGTTAAACAGATCCAAACATATGAAAGAATAGAAGGCAATGTGAAATATCTCATGGGAAACACCACTGACATGGAAAATAGATCCAGGAGAGATAATTTAAAAATTATTGGACTACCCAAAAACCATGACCAAAGTAAGAACCTAGAAATCATCCTCCAGGAAGTTCTCAAAGGAAACTGCCCTGATGTTTTAGAACTAGAGGGCAAAATAGAGGTTGAAAACATCCACTGATCACCTCCTGAAAAAGATCCCAAAAAGAAAACTTCTAGGAATATTATAGCCAGTTTCAGCAATTCCCATATTAAGGAAAGAATATTACAAGAAGCCAGGAAGAAAAAATTTGAATAGTGTGGAAAAACAATCAGGATAATACAGGATCTGGCAGCTTCTACACTAAGGAATTGAAGTGCTTGGAATATGATATTCTGGAGGTCAAAGGAGCTATGATTAAAACTGAGAATCACCTACCCAGAAAAAGTGAATATCATGTTTCAGGGGAAAATATGGTAATTCAGTGGAATAGAGGACTTTCAAGCATTCTTGCTGACAAAACCAGAGTTGAATAGAAAATTTGACATTCAGATACAAGGAACAAGAGAAGCATGAGAAGGTAAACAGGGAAAAGAAATCATAAGGAACTTATCAAAGTTGAACGATTAACATTCCTACATGGAAAAACAATAACTATAACTGATGAAACTTTTCTCAGTATGAAAATAGTTGAAGGGAATATATAGATATAGATATAGATAGATAGGTAGATAGATGATAGATAGATAGATAGATAGATAGATAGATAGATAGATAGATAGATAGAAAGAAAGATAGATGTCTATATATGAGGGTATATGGGCATATGAACCCACATGTGAATGTGTGTATATATGTTTTTAGGTATACATAGATAGAGGGCACAGGACCAATTTAACAGGAAGGGATGATACTTAAAAGGTGAAATTAAGAGGTGAGAGAGGGATATAATGAGAGGAGATGGGGAGAGACAGAATGGGGTAAATTATCTCATACAGAAGAGGCAAGGGAAAATGGTTACAATGGAGGGGAAGAATAGGAAGGCAAAAGGGAATGGGTCAACCTTATTCTCATTGAATTTGGGTTGGGGAGGGAATGAAAAACACACTAAATAGGGTATCTTACCCTACAGGAGAGTATGGGGAAGGGGATGAGAGGGGGGATGATGGAACGGAGGGCAGGTTGGGGGGGAAGGGAAGTTGGAAGCACCCACTTTTAAAAAGGGATGGGATCAAAGTAGAGAATAGAACAAGTGGTAGGTGGGATAGGAAGGAGGTAAATATATTCAATCCTTTACAATATATCTACTATGTTATTGTTTTGCATTAGCCACACAGGTATAACCTATACTGAACTGCTTATCTTCCCAATAAGGGTGGGTGACAAGGGAGGAAGGGAATGAATATTTAATTCAAAGTTTTAGAATCAAATGTTTAAATACATACATACATACATACATACATACATACATATACATACACCATTATTAATTTGATTTTACATGTAATTGGGAAATAAGATATACAGGCACTGAGGCATAGAGATCCACCATGCCTTACTGGAAAAATTGAAAGAGGTATGGGAGAAAATATGGGAGAGAGCAGATTGGAGGAGGGGATATCCTGTGGGACTGCTATTTTGGGGCGGTGGGTAGGGGGGAAACGGGGTGAAAATTTGTAACTTAAAATCTGGTGGAAATGATTTCCATTTGAAAAATGGAAAAAAATAGAAAAATTAAAAAAATAAAAATAAGAGGAAGGGGCAAGGGAAGAGAGTCTTGTTAAACACGTCAGGTAGTTGGTAAATACATCATTTTATCCTCTCAAGTTAAATACTTATTTGCAGGCAAATACTATTATTTTTCTCATTTTTAAATTTAGTAAACTGAGACAGACAGAGGTAAAGTGACTTACCAAAGCCACAGAGCTAATATGAGATACTGGATTTTAAATCAGGTCTTCCTGAATCTAAGATTCATATTCTATCTACTCTTCCAGTTATCTTTCTATGGGAGTGGTTGGAGAAGTAGGAGTTACATAAAAAAGGTAGCTTCTTTTTTCTGCTTCCAAATCAGTAACTCTCAGTTAAAGATGTGTATTACACTCTCCTGTCACTATCTCAGGTTCCCTCTGGAGTATGCAGTGACAGCTGTTATGTTGGATTCAGGAAGACCCCTTTAGAGGGGAAGGCTGCCTTTTGCTTTGACTGCTCCCCATGTCCAGAAGGGGAGATCTCTAGTCAGATGGGTGAGTTTCTGCTGGGACCATCCATATTATGGCCACTGATATAAAAAATAACTAAGAACAACATGACAGTCTGAGTAAAAGTTTATATGAGACCAAGGAGGACCAGAGGAATATACTGAAATAATTACACAGAACATGGTACCCTTTCCAGAATATGATATCTTTGATCCCACTACAAAATAAAAAGATGCATCTAAAAAAAGAAAGAAAACCAGAAGCAGGCCTTGTGAATGTCTGGATAAGCAGTGGCAGCAGTGACCATGGCATCAGCAGCAGCTGCTTCAGGAGCTCTCAGCTCACCACCAGTAAGGGAATCAAATGACTGGGCAGAAGGACATTATAGGGGTCCCTTGGCTGGCAATGAGGCACAATTTAATTGCTTTGCCCATATTTGGATATGGACAGCAGTACGGGGTAGCAGTTCTGGGATGAGGAGGAGCACTGGCATAGCAGAGCTTGTGGCAGCAGGGGAGAGGAAAGCCTCCTCACAGTACCAGGGGAGAAAAGAGTGTTCATGGTCCCTCATAGACCAGAGCACAGGCAGAAGAGGAGGAAATAGCTCTCCTTAGATCATACAACCTTGAAAGAAATGAAAACTTGCAGACTCCTATAAGTATGTCACAAAAGAACTAGATAAAACTCCTGAAGCTTGGGACAGTAAGCCTAGCACACTGGAAGCAGAGCCCTACCTCAACAAAGAGTTTAAAAATCAAATAATATGCTGGGAAAATGAGCAAACAACAGAAACAAAAAACCTCATAATTCAGAATCTTACTTTGGTGATGAGGAAGATCAAAATATATAATCAGGAGAAGACAACAAATTCAAGGCTCCTATATTCAAAGTCTCCAAGAACAATATGAATTGGTCTTAGGCTATTGAAGAGCTCAAAAAGGATTTTGAAAATTAAGTAATAGAAGTAGAGGAAAAATTGGGAAGAGAAATGAAAGTGATGCAAGAAAATCATGAAAAAAAATGAGTCAACAGCTTGCTAAAACACCCCCTCCCCATACTGAAGAAAACAGCATTTTAAAAATAAACTAGATGAAATGGCAAAAGTGGTCCAAAAAGCCAAGGAGAAGAATACCTTAAAAAACATAATTGGCCAAATGGGAAAAGAGGTACAAAAGCTCACTGAAGAAAATAATTCCTCAATAATTAGAACGGAGCAAATGACTCTATGAGAGAGAGAGAGCTAATGACTCTATGAGAAATCAAGAAATTATAAACAACACCAAAACAATAAAATATCAGAAGACAATATCAAACATCTTAATGGAAAAAACAACTGGCTGGGAAAATTGATCCAGGAGAAATACTTTAAAAAATTATTGAACTACTTGAAAGTCATGATAAAATAAAAAGGAGCCTAAAAAGTATCTTTCAGGGAATCATCAAGAAAAATTGCCTTGATATTCTAGATCTAGAGGGTAAAGTAAAAATTGAAAACAATACACCAATCATTTCCTGAAAGATATCCCAAAATGAAAGTGCCCAGTAATATTATAGCCAAATTCTAGACCTCCCAGGTCAAGGAGAAAATATTGCAAACAGCCAGAAGAAAACATTCAAATATTGTGCAACCACAATAAAGATAACACAAGATTAGCAGCTTCTACATTAAGGAATTGGAGGGCTTGGAATATGATATTCTGAAGGTTAAAGGAGCTAGTATGCAAACCAAAAATCACCTACCCAACAAAACCAATCATAATCCATGAATGGGAAAATTTGATATTCAATGACATAGCGGAATTTAATGCACACTTGAGAAAAGATCAGAGATAAACAAAAAATTTGCCTTTTAAATACAAGATCCAAGAGAACATGAAAAGCTAAACAGGAAAAAGAACTCATAAGGGATTTACTGAAGTTGAACTGTTTGCTTTCCAATTGCTAACTGTATTCCCCTCCACTCTATTTCCCCTGCCACCATTTATTGTATTCTCTCACTCTCCTTTCACCCTGTCCCTCCTCAGAAGTGTTTTGTTTCTGATTACCCCCCATCTGCCCTCCCTTCTACCACCCCTCTCTCTCTTCCCCCCTATTTCCCTTTAGAATAAGACAGACTTCCATAGCCAATTGAGTGTGTTATTTCCTCTTTAAGTCAGTTCCAAGAAGAGTTAGGTTCACTCATTTCCCCTCAACTCCCCTCTCTTCCCCTTCACAATAAAAGCATTATCTTGCCTTTTTTACATGAGATAATTTACTCCATTATGCCTCTACCTTTCTACTTCTCCCACCACATTCCTCTCTCTCGCATCCCTTAATTTTATTTTTAGATATCATCCCTTCATATTCAACTGAGCCTGTGCCATATATATATATACACACATATATACATACATACATACATACATATATATATTTCCTCCAACTACCCTAATTTTGAAAAAGTCTCACATTTTACAAATATCACCTTTCCACAAAGGAATGCAAACATCTTTCTTATTAGTAATTTGTAATTTTTATGTGACCGTCAATATTTTGTTTATATGTATAAAAGAAAACTACCTGTTCATATCTTTGGAACATTTGTCTATAGAATAATAAGGTATTTTTGAATACATTTATCTGTATGTATGTGGAAAAGCAATATCAAAGTGTTTATTTTGTTTTTGGCAAGGTTCTAACTTGTAAGGATGCAAAAATAAATGAGCAAACAGTTCCTGTCCTCAAGGATCTTGTTGTAGTCTAGTAGGGAAGATTTCACATAGAGTACTAGCCAGGGTGAGGGTGTAGTATTTTGTTAGTGTTGATGAGATTATTGTTCTTAGATCTAGAATAGGAAGTGCAGGGGAAAAGGACATGTATTATAATACTGTGTAAAGATGGCAGAAAGTCAAGAAATGTGTCTCAGTCCAGACTACATATGGTAATACTCAACAAGGTCCAGCATCCCAAATTAGAAGATTAGAGACTCAGGTGGAAGTAGAGACAAGGGCACAAGAGTATGGCAGCATGAAGATGGCTGGGGCATAATGTGGTGGATTTAGGCTTCATATCATTAAGGCTCATCAATCAGAGGTCCAGGGATATCAGGCCACTATTAGAACATTTTGCTGCATAGCTGTGGGTTTTTTTTTTTCATTTAACTGTGTGACTTTAAAGAAATTATTCAATGTATTTATTTTGCTCCTACAAAGTTTTTTTTTTCAATTTTATTTATCAGTCATACTATTTATCTTTTTTTCACCTTTATTCTTTGTTCAATAACTCTACTACTTGAGGTTATAAAAAAATAACTCATTCCCTTCTCCAATGTGAGATATTGTTTTAAAGTTAATTTATCTTATATTTTTCCCAGTTTTCCTTAAATATTTTGTAAAATTATGTCCTTTTTCATAGTAATTGTTGTCCTGGTGTTTATTGAACATTATGCTACTAGATTAGTTTTTTCTGTATAACATTTATCTACTCTCTTCCATTGATTACCTTTTTAATTTTTTAACTATTATCAAATAGTTTCAATAATTACTGGTTAATAATAAATTTTATGATCTGTTACTATTAGTTTCCCATTCTTCTACTTCTTAATATTTTCCTTCACATCAATTAACTTTGTGTTTTTAACATTTTTAAAATTTGTCTAGTCCTATAAAATAATTTATATATTTTGTAATTTTGATTGGTTTTTTAATTTGATTATTTTGTTAATTTGATTCCTATGGCACTATATTTATGAATTTATTAGTTTTTATCATTTTAGCATGGCCCAACAAAATGAGAAGTTGCCATGTGTGTCTACTACTTGGGAAAGTTATTTTTTTCTTTTATTATAAATTATTTATTATCCTATGTCTTTCCTCATGAGCTCTAATTTCATTTTTAAACCTCTGACAATTCCTTCCAGGCACTTTTCTAGTTCTTGTGGACAAATAATTCTTTCTTCTGTGCCTCTACTGACACATAGCCTGGTGTTATTCTTTTCTTTTTGTCTTATCTGTTGGGCTTCCAATAGTATTTATTCATTGCATTAGGAGTTTCCTTCTGTTTACTCATCTCCAAATATAGAAAAAGGTCAGATTAGGTTTTTCTTCCTTCCCAGCTCTTGGATGGCATGGCTAAGCCCAGGTCCTGTTTTTATTATAATCATAATGCCACTACTGCTTCTCTGTTGCAGTTTTGTATGGGCTGGCTTCTGACCCCTCTGCATTCTATTTTCTTTACCTAAGGTCTGGAACAGGGAGCTTGTTTCAGATGTAGAATTAGATGTATTTTAGGTGTAGAATTTTAGATGTAGAATACTTTCAATCTTAATTTCTGGTTTCTTTTTCTTTCTCCTCCATGATCCTGGTGGCCTGATGGTCTAATGTGACCTTTGCCTGGCCCCCACTTTTTTCATATAATCACCTAAGATAATACTATGATTACATAAAACTGCTGACTTTTGTTTTCTGGTGTACCCTTGCCAGGTTTTGAATGAGTATTTGACATCTTACTGGCTATAGAGGCCCTTTACTGAAATCCCTTCTTTGTTTCTAAGGGATTTCACATATTGGCCTTTGGCTTTGTCTCTTCCTATTAGTTCAAATAATTTTGAACTAAAATCTCACTTCAGTGCATTCAAAGAACTCATAACCAGAATTCCCATAGGTTTCACTCATTTTTGTATGATCCTGGATTGATAGAAAAGTTTACTTGTGTTTCTCTTTGGTTTTTATTAAATCTACTTTATTTGTAACTCTTTTATCATATTTATCAAGATAATTTTTAGGGACTCTTGGCTTGAGTAGAAAATTTCACATCTCTATCTTTGCCAGAGGTACCCATCCTTGCTTTTTTATTCCTCCATTAATAACTATTGATTAATGAGCTTTTCTGATAAACAGATTATTACATATGATTCTTTGTACCTGATCCAGATTCTGGGAGAACCTTAAAGCAAGATTGTTTGCCCTAATAGTATTTTAAAATTTTATAGAAAACTTTAAGTTTTGCAAAGCACTTTACATATACAATCTCATTTGATTCTATGATATAGATACTCATATAGATATAGATATATAAATGCACCATGATATAGATACTCTTAGCTTTCCCTTTTTACAGATAAGGAAACCAAAGCCTACAGAGGTCAAATGACTTATCCAGAGTCATGAAGCCAGTAAGAATCTGAGAAAAATATTTAAACACAGATTTTCCTTACTTAGGTCCAGTACTCTGTCCATTTCATCAACTAAATCCATCTCCTTATAAATTGTAGGACCCAGGCGTTGTTGGCAACAAACAATAAGAATTTGGAAATTGAAAAAGTCTAATAAATTATACCTTATAGTAGCTAATCACATAATACAGTGCACTTCATATGCCTATTCAAACTTCACAACGTTTTATGTTAATCAGTAAATAAATACATTTACACATCTGTGTGTATATATGTATGCATATATACAGAGCTATATATGCTTTTTTCCATTTGAATGAACCAAAAGTAAGAGAAGTAAAGGAGCTTGACTAAGATCATACCTCCAATGAGTATTCAAGATAGAATAGGACTGACACTACATTTAACTCTATTTTTAAATTACAAAATGAAATTAATAACTTGACGTTTTCAAAGTGAGTGTAGTTTAAAATTTTAACTCAGGTTTTTAGTTCTAAAAAGGGGGATGTCACTTGATCTTCTTGACTAAAGTTCTTTTGAACCAAAGAACACATCTGTCTCAGAAGAGGTATAATTTAAATCTAGCACTTTATGTTAATTTGAGGAGTGTACATGTAAGCAACATTCCAAAAAGAAACAAATAATTAAATCAAGCTTTCTTTCTTATTACTCCAATATAAAAGGCAGTTAAAATGTCATTTTATTCATGACAAGATAGATTTAGAGAATGGGAGTGGATAAAACACTCAGTGCATTAAGTGGGCTCCAATTTGCTTGGTCTCTAGGCACACCTGCTGCTTTTATGCCAATACCACCTGCTCCCTGCCCAGCTGATGACTGCAACGCTAACAACATCCTTAAAGGACTACATCTTGGAGTTACATTGCATTAAGTTATTTATTGCCTGAACTTCATAGCTTTGTTTCAGAGTTCCCTTCCTACTGGCTGAAAGTAGTTTTGCCCTAGTTTTACCCATGTAATTCTACTACATCCTTTAAGACTGAGATTAAATGTTATGTCCTCTATGAAAGTATTCCTTATACTTTTCCTTTTCCTCACTATCCCAATGTCATCCTTCTCTGGAATCCCCCAGGATTTTCATTTATAGTTATGCCCTTCAATTTTCCAGCTTATAGTTGATATTTGTGTACTTCAGTTTTTTTCACAGTGAAGTCAAGAGATTTCTTCTGATTTATCTAACAACACCTTGCTCATATTGTAGCATACCTTCAATCCATATTTGTTGAATAGATGAATGAATTTCCATTTACATAAAGAAAAGTTTTACACTTTCCCTGGGAAATGCCACATAAGCCTATGACCTAATGAGTTACTGCATGCAGAGATTCCTCCAATCATCACTGTATGTTGATTAAATAGTTTGTCCAGACTTACCTGGTTTCAGATTTTATTTTTAATACACATGATTACTGATATTCTACACTATCTTAAATTTCCAACAACTGGGCATTGTTTCTCTAGGAAATATTTTATGTAAGATGTAACAGAAGTATTTCCCCTTTAAGTCATTTCAGCTGCAAGGGAAGGTAAAATTCCTATAACCTTTATAATTCCTTGATGACAGATATTTTTTATTTTAAAATTTAATTTATAATATTTACATTTCTCCATCACTTTTTGTTACATATAATTTCTCAATTTGCTACTTACTTAGTTTTAACTTTTAAAAAATGAGTTCTACTAAGAAATTTCAAAAGATTGATCTTTGTTTTTTAAGCAGTAAATAACTATGGTCATTTGCTTCTGTGTAATGTGTACCTAATCTATTCCAAGGTTCCATCATTCTCTTTCTTAGTCACTGCCAGATTATTTTGATGATTACTGCTTTTTAATACAATTTCAGATCTGGTGCAACTAGGCCACATTCCTTCACATTTTTTTTGTATTTATTCCTTTGATATTCTTGTTCTCTTATTTTTCCATAAATTTAGTTAATTTTTTCTAGCTTTATAAAATAATGTTTTTGGTAGTTTAATTAGTATGACACTGAAAAGTAAAACAATTTAGGTAAAATTATCATCTTTATTATATTGACTTGGCCTACCCATGAGCAATAAATATTTCTCCAATGATTTAAATATGATTTTATTTGTGTGAAAAGTGTTTTGTAATTGTGCTCATAAAGTTACTAGGTTTATTTTGGCAGGTACACTTCCAAGTATTTTATATATTGTCCACAGTTATTTGAAATGAAATTTCTATTTCTATCTCTTGCTGCTGAACTTTGTTGGCAACCTATAGAAATGCTGAAGATTTATGTGGGTTTATTTTATATCCTGCACCTCTGCTGAAATTTTTAATTACTTCACCAAGTTAATTAGTAGATTCTTTAGGATTTTTTATCATAGCAACAGCAAAGAGTGATAGTTTTGTGTCCTTATTGTCACTTTTAATTACTCAATTCCTTTTTCTTACCGAATTGCTATAACTAGCATTTGTAGTACAATATTGAATGATAGTGGTGGTAATGGACATCCTTGTTTCATACCTGATATTACTAGGAAGGCTTGTAGCTTAGCCCTGTCACATAAAAAGCTTGATGGTGATTTTAGTAAGAAACTACTTATCATTTTAAGGAATACTCCATTTATTCTTATGTTTTCTTGTGTTTTTAATGGTAGGGAGTGCTGTAATTTGTCAAAAGTTTATTTTTTTCTGCACCTCTTGCAATAATCATATGATTTCTTTTGATTTTGTTATGGTCAATTATGCTGGTAGATTTTCTATTATTGAACCAGTTCTGCATTCCTGGTATAAATCTCACCTGGTCATAATGTATGTCCTTTATGTGATATATTGTTGTAACTTCCTTACTAGTATTTTATTTAAAACTTTTTTTTCCATCAACATTCATTACGGAAATTGGTCTATAGTTTTCTTTTCCTTTTTTCTTTAATCTTCCTGGTTTAGTTATCAGAACTGTATTTGTGTAATAAAAGAGACTTAGTTGAACTTCTTTGCCTATCTTCACAAATAGTTTATATAGTTTTGGAATTAATTGTTCTTTGATTGGTTGGGAGAATTCACCTTTGAATCCTTCTGGTCCTGGGGATTTTTTTTCTTAGGTAGTTTATTGCTGCCTTGTTCAATTCCTTTTTATAAGATGTTCTTAATGAAGTATTCTATTTCTTCTTCTGTTAATGTGGGCTATTTGAATTTTTTTTAATTTTTGTCCATTTCACAGGATTGCAATATTTATTGGTGTATAAATGTGCTGACTAGCTCCTAATAATTGTTTTAATTTCCTCTTTATTTGGTGGTTAGAGAACCCTTTTCATTTTTGATACCAGTAAATTGGTTTTCCCCTTTCTGAGACTTGATTTGAACTCAGTTCTTAAAGGCTCCAGACCCCCCATGCTATCCTCTGAGCGACTCTGTTGATAACTAAGAATAACTTATGCTGTAATACTGATTGGTATCCCACAGAGAGAAATAATGAACATTTAATGGAAAAGGAAGTTATTTATGACTTCCTAATTTAAAGACCAGAGCTTAGGAGAAATTGTGAAATATAAAGCCAGGACCTGAGAGAAATCTAGAATTTTTAAACACTTCTTTGAGCAATTGGAAAGGGACAAATGATAAAAAAAATCATTATTTCCATTCTTAATTAAAAAAAAGACAATTCTTACGTCCATTAAGGACATTAGCAACTGTAATGGTCCTAGAGAAAGTCAAATAAGAATAAAAGAGAGTCTGGAGGTGGATTGGTTCTATTCTTGATGTTTTTAAGGAGGATAAAAGGAATAGTTCAGGAATGAAATGAGAAGGAAGGGGAAAGTAATTACTGTTTATTAAAACAGTGGTACCAAGTCATGGACATTTCACGAAACTTATTGACCTGAATAAGTGTAATGCCATGCACAAGTAGCTTTCCAGAAGAATGCTATTGTGAACAGCTTTTAAGGTTCTGATTACACAGTATAGTGAACACCCTATTTATTCCATCACAAAGCAAAGCAAAACATTCACAGAAAATCAAGGTACAGCATTCACAATATAACAATAGTATTCACAACAGCTTATCATTAAAATGGCCACATAATTTTGACCAAAGTGGTCACAATATTTAGAAGAAAGAACAATTATCTCAAAGTACAATAGTAAAAGTCTCATGGGGCACACTAAATTAATTAAATCAGTTACTTATTCAGCAATCAATTACTAAGTATCATTAATCACTAAATACAATCATTAGAAAATACACAAACCCCCCACCCCTAGTAACTAGTATACCACAATTTCATCATTACTCAGTATCCACAAAGAAGTCTTTTCATCTTGACTTGGGGCTGGTTCTCATATTCCCTGGATCCCCTTCCATGGTTCCAGATTCTACCTGGCTTCTCCAGACTGTCACCTGGGTTCAATGGCAGACAGCTCCCAGTTCCTTGTGCAGCTCTCTGGGTAGGTCTTGCTCCACACTGAAGTTCACATGGTCCAGTCCATCTCAAATCCTTCACAATTTCTGTGTGGTGGCTTTACAATAAGTAGAACTGTGCACACACATGGGCGTGCGCACACACACACACGGAAATTTGGTTTAGGAATGCATTAAACTCAACAGTAAAACAGGTACATGCAGCAAAAATAAAAATAAGGAGGGAAAAATCAAAGAGTGAATAGACACACAATAAAGCAAATTTAATTTTAGAGAATTATTAGCAATAGGGGGGTCAAAAATGAGAAAGAAGTAATATCAACCAATAATCATGACATGGGAGCAGAGAAATACTGTAGTGGAATATGTCTTTAATAAAAATCACTACTGTAGATTGCTTTGTTCATCTTCTACCAGCTACTTTAAAGGATAAATAGGAGGAGCAGGGAATAGAAGTTAATAAGTGAAAAAGGATGTAACTGAGGGAAATGATCAATTCATAGTGATAACCTTGAAAATGAATGGGATTGACTCACCCATAAAAAAGAACAAATGAGTTCAATAATAAATTATTTATAAGAAAAACCCTTGATGAAACATGTTTCCCATCTCCTGAGAGGGAGGCAATGAACTAGAATCAAAGAACAAAAATTATACATTTATGACCAATGTACTCATCTAGCTCCCCATCCACCTTCCTGTCCAGTTCTTTGTCCAGTTCCCATTCCATATTAAGCTCACAGTGTTCAGTCCACCTCAAGTCCTTCACAAGTCCTGTTTCTGGGAAGACAAAGCTTGAAAGAGTCACAATAATATTCAAGCACATTGCTGGCACCATCATCAATTCACTATTTCCCTGTGAAACCAACTCAGACCCACCAACAAGGTCTGAGAACTCAACGCAACTCATCAACATAGAAATCAACACACACCCACAAACAAGATCCAAGAGTTCAGCACAAATCATCAGTAAAGTTCCAGGACCTCCAAAACCCTCCTCTAGAACTTCTGTACACATGCAACCAGAAAATCCTCTTTCAGGACTTCCAGTAAGTTCCAGGGTTTCTGCACAAAGTATCATAAACAAACATCAACACAGCCAGCAGACAAAAGAATGCCAGGATACCACAAGTTTTCTCCTTCTTGACTCTACCATCACAAGAGTCTTCTTCTCAGTTCCAGTGAGTATTCAGTGTGGTATGTGTGTGTGTGTGTGTGTGTGTGTGTGTTGGGGGGGTTGTTTTGTAAATAGAAGTATGCTAATGCACTGTCAGTAAAGCCATAACATTTTCTATTGTTCTTGAAACTAATTTGGAATTGTGCTAAGAACATGACTAAAAATGTATTTACCTTTAGTCCACACTGCCAACAATAAATGCTCAGGGAGGTAAGCAATAAATCGTAAGGTCATTCATGTACCAAAATGTTTACAGTAGCATTTTTTTTTGTGATAGCAAAGAGTTGGCTTAAAAGTCAAAGCCCATTGATTGGGGAATTATAGAGCAAGTGGTGATATATAAATATAATGGGATATTATCTTGATGTAAGGAAAGAAAAAATTGAATATGATGAATACAAAGAAACCTGTTAAGACTTGCATTAACTGATACAATATGAAGTAAAAAGCAGTAGGAAAATAACATAAATAACTATGTTTACATACATTTTATATTATTGTAAATGGAAAGAAAAACAGCAACAAAGTAATAGAAACTCTAGGAGTAAAGAAGCAAAATGCACCATAAAGTTCCTAAAAGAGAGTAGTGGTACTCTTTTCCATATAATGCCAGAAAACTATATTAGTGAAATAATATTTCATTCATTCTAAAAACATGTTGCCACATTCCACTTGGGGAGGGGACAAGAGAAGGAGATATGCTAATAGACTGTAAAGGGAAATTTGTTGTGCATCCAAGTAGAAGAGGACTCATACCTATCTATGTTGAATAATTATTTGTGTCTCTGTCCCCTTACCCCCACCCCTTAGCTACAAAAGAGTGCCTAGGACCTTCTCCTGACACTGGTATTTGGTAGAACAAAGAGACTGGGTTAACACCTTATTGAATCTAGGTCTGTGTGTATATCATTTAAGAAATATGCATTACGTACCTAGTATGGGTCAGGCAGTTGTAATGGCAAGCACAGAAGTAGTTCACACCTTGTTTCAGCTATTGATTTAAAACCTTGTCTCAGTTCAAGTTTCTTTTGAGCCTTGTATCAAGTCTGTTAAGAAACAGAACATATGAACCCCATAATTTGTGAACCCTAGATCTCATGAACTCCTGCAACAGGAAGGGGAGTAGCTAATGACCATATATAAGGAGAGGCCCAGGCTAGAGACAGCTGAACTGAGAAGAGGACTCTTGTGGTGGCAGAGTCAAGAAGGAGAAAACTTGTGGTATCCTGGCACTCTGTTTGTTTTCTGTCTGTGTTGATGTTTGTTTATGATACTTTGTACAGAAGCCCTGGACTTTACTGGAAGCCCTGAAAGAGGATTTTCTGGTTGCATGTGTATAGAAGTTCTAGAGGAGGGTTTTGGAGGTCCTGGAAGTTTACTGATGATTTGTGCTGAACTCTTGGACCTTGTTTGAGGGTCTGTGTTGATTTCTATCTTGATGATTTGTGCTGAGTTCTCAGACCTTGTTGGTGGGTCTGAGTTGATTTTACAGGGAAATAGTGAATTGATGATGGTGCCAGCAATGTGCATGAATATTATTGTGGCTCTGTCAAGCTTTGTCTTCCCAGAAACAGGACTTGTGAAGGACTTGAGGTGGATTGGACACTGTGAACTTCATTATGGAATGAGAACTGGACAGAAAACTGGACAAGGAGCTGGACAAGGAACTGGGAGCTGCCTGCCTTTGAACTCAGGTGACAGTTGGAGCTGGGACCATGGAAGAGGAACCATGGAAGCTGATAGCCAGCTTCGAGTCAAGCTGAAAGAAGACCTAGGGTTGGAGAACTTTGACTTTTGTACTTTTTTGATTGAATTAAGGATTTTGTGATTGACTAAATGAATGTACTTTGTTTAAAACTATGTGATCACTTTGGTGAAAACTATGTGGCCATTTTAGTGATAAGTTGTTAAGTTGTGACACGGTGAATGCTGTATTTTTATTTTCTGTGATAAGCTGTAACATTGTGAATGCTGTTATTTTGATATTCTATGAATGTGTTGCTCTAATTTTTTATAGAATAAATAGAGAGCTCATTATACTATGTAATCAGAACCTTGAAAGCTGTTTACAATAGTAGTCCTCTGGAAAGCTTCTCGTGCTTGGCTTTACAGCAGTGTGTGAAGTGCTAGAAATACAAAAGGAGGTAATAGATCCTCTCTGTCCCTGTGGTGCTCACAATAAATTTGAAAGGACCTCAGATATCATCTTTTTGAAACACCTTATGTTATAGATGTGGAGTCTGCAGCCTAGAGAGATTAACATGGTTGCCAATAATTTGCAGAGCTGGGAGTTGAGCCAAGTCTTTTAATTCAAATTCTCAACTACCTTCCAACATACCATATAGCATTACAATATATGGGTGGAATATGTTGAAGATAGAGTTTGAGTATGTGGGCAATAGAGTAGAAATTAAGAAATCATTGTTTTTATTTAAGTACCAGAGTTAGTACAGAGATGTGAGCTACAGGGTTAATGAGAATTCAGCATATTGTGGTTTGTTAATGTTTGATAAGCCCAAACCAATGAAAGTTTCATAGTTTTCTCCAGGATATAGATTCCTGAATTATTTACTGCCTTAGAATGTTAAGCATATCTTGAATGAAGGAGTGTGAGTGGAGTTGAGGATTAATTTATTAATACTGAGGTTATGTGATACAGTTAATAGAAAGCTAACCTCAAAGTCAGGAAGACCTGCATTCAAGTCATGCCTCTCATGTATGACTGGAGAGTCACTTAACCAGTCAATACTCTGGGGAACTCTCTACAATAATCAGGTGTGGAGAAGTTGCTCATTTTGATTTGATAGACTTTTCTCACTGAGTTTCCTAGACTAATGAAATCACAAGTCTAGTGTCCCCGAAATGAAGATAGGTGCCCATTTCTGTGCATACAGATTAAGAGATTGAGATTGAGAAAATGTTGGTTCCTAAGTGTCCTCTAAACAAAGCAATTTAAAAATGGAGGCTGTGGCAAAATGGCCACGGCAGATAGTATCTCTCTTTATTTTTTTTTTTCTTTTTGGAGGGGGGAAGACAGGGCAATTATGGTTGTGATTTGTTCAAGGTCACATGGCTAGTAAGTGTTAAGTGTCTGAGGTCAGATTTTAACCCAGGTCCTCCTGACTCCAGGGCTGATGCTCTATTCACTGTGCCACCTAGCCACCCCAGATGTAATATATTAATTGCCCAGTTCTGAACCCTGAGTGGTCTGAGTGGGGAATGAGAAAGATGGAAGAACAAAAGCATAACTTGAGTCAGAAGTATGAAGAAAGCACCAATATTTATACTCTTGGAGTGCAGGCACAATTATGCTAAATTGTGTGCCATTTGTAGTTTTGTGAAAATATCTGTCATATTACCTCCTTCAGATGTAGTTGCTATTGAGAGATTTTTTTTACTATAAAAGGAGTGTTGTTCTATTCAATTCTATTATTATTTTTGTAATATATCAACATATCAGTAAAACAAAAAGTAATAATTAAATGCATACTATGGGTGAGACATGCTAATTGCTAAGGGGAAAAAAACAATGAAATAAAAATAGCCTCTGCCCTTAAGGAGCTTACATTTTTAATGGGGGTTACAATATACAAAAAAAAGTGGATTGTATGTCTGTGTGTGTGTGTGTGTGTGTGTGTGTGTGTGTGTGTGTGTAGATGGGAGAGGAGATGGGGAAACCAGAAAATATCTCCTGTTGAAGATGAGAGGTGAGGGTAGATTTGGGGTTTTAGGTGAGAGATGATATTTTAGAACAATTTTTCTGAGGAGTCTGACAGGAGGTCAGTTAGAGATAACTAAAATTCTCTTATAGTAGTGAAGGCCCATTTGATCTTATGTAATGTGACTTTATAATAGAATCACAATTGCTAAGTGATTTCTACTTGAAAAGTTCAAGAAATTGTAAGAGTGGAGAAGGCAAATGGTCTGCCTGACCAGATATTAGGGATTAGCTAGACAGAAATGATGGAAGGAAAAATGGATATATGCATTCCTGTAGTGGTGGAAGATAATTCCTTATCGAGCACCTAACTACAGTTGTCCAGATGGTGAATGACATAAAGCAAAGTTAAACAGGAATGAGAGACATAATGAAGATCAGTCCAGGAAGACTTATGCGGCAATAATGTTTAAAGGATAGGAGATTATGATGAGAGAAGGGAATGGCAGAATTTAGTATCTTGAAAACAGCAGTTTCAGGTGATAATAGGTAATGGAGTCTAAAAGTAATGCAAGTTGAAGATGCTGGTGAACTAAGGGGCCTAGGTATTGGAAGGGGAAAAAAATGAATACTGAAGGTATCAAGGCATTGGTTCAAAAAGCATTTTAAAAATGTGAAAGGAAAAATAAATTTCCTTGAAATTCACCTAGAGAATCAACTAAACCCATTCATTGCAAGGGCATTTTTATGATGAAACAATAGAGAAGATAAAAAGTGAAAAAATCCAAAAATAATTTTAAAAATAGGGTTTTGTCTCTATCAATAATAGCAGTCACTAAATTTGGACTTTTAAAATTTTAATGTCAACGTACATGATTAGAAATAAGTATATACACATATGTGTATAGGTATGTATTCACATACAAAATCATAGATTTAGAGATAGAAAGAATCTTAGGAGGTTATTATAGGAATGTAAAATTTTAAGATCTTCCCTGAGCCTAGGTTAAGTGCACCTGGAGCCTGTGGTAGGAGGCTTGTCTTTCAGGAGATACTTTGTGATTGGGCAGTGGGTCAAGAGGGTTGTTACATTCTCTGAGACAGGAGAAGGCTATATAAACTCTCTTGTGAGGCTTTGTTTTGGGGCTCACTTTGAGAAGTGTTGCATGATTTGACCAGATGAGACTCTTGGCAGCTGTTGAGAGCCCCCTGGCCTTGAAAACACAGATGTTGATGCTTTCCTCTCTGGTAACTGACTAGGTATAGATGTAATGGTTGGACAGTTGGAGGCCTGTCTGCTTGAAATATTTCTGTTTGCTTGTAAACTCTGTATACTCTGAAGTTCAGGGTGCTGACCTTTTTCCCCTGAACTAGGTAGGTAAAAGATACATATTTGATTGATTAAAGTAAGCTTGTTAACCCATTTTGAGTTGTTTTACTTTAGAAAAGTAGATCTAAGAACCTGTGTTGGCAGCCACACTGGGGATGCTGGGGTGCTTGCTGCTACAGAGGTGTAATCCAACCTTGTGATTATACAGATAAGGAAACTGAGTCAGAGAAGTGAGGGGACTTACTTTAAGTCATACAAGTAATAAAGGATATATCTGAGATTTGACACAAAGGTTTTTTGTTTTGATACTAAATCCTGCAGTCTTTCAACTGTACTCTGCTGCTACCAGAGTCTTTTAACTACCTCATGCAAACATTTCTAACCTAGACTCTCCTGTTTACATGTATTTTGTATGCACTTGATAGTGTGATCATAAATAATGTTTGTTTATAGTATTGAAAGTTGTAGCAACTGAAAAAATTATCTGAACAATAATCAGAAGACACCTGTAGCTTCTCTAAACCTCATAAAGAAAGGGTATAAGTAAAGAAAACTTAAACAAGGCATCTAAGAACTATTGGGCTGGAGGTGATTACAATATTTTTCCCCTGGCCTTCTTGGTTTTAGGTATCATCTAAATTTATTAATATGACTGCCCTGTAAAAATGTTTCTGACATGAAAAGTTTTTGGATTGTGAATTAGCTTATTCCTTTAAACAGAAAATATATACACAATTGCTGGAATGGGGTTCCATCTGTGCACGTCTCTGACATTCTCCTGGTAGTTGGGACAAAGGTTTTGTTCATTTACTAAAAGAAAATTGTATTGAATTTGTATGGTTTTAGGGGAAAGTGACACTTGCATATACAAATACATAATTACGAACTTACATTATGGAATATATCTAGGAAACCACAGAATAACCAGTCCCAAAGACCTCTTACAGCAGTAGATGACATTTTCCTTTGCCTGCCAGTTAGGAGGAACAGCCCTGAAAACAGGTATACTTACTAGTAGCAACAGCAGTGACTTGGATACTGTGACTTACTTCAAACTTTCAACATATAGGTGGTGTCTGGAGCTCAGAAGCTGAATGTGCTAAATTAGCATCTGAAGCATGAACCAAGTTACTCTTTCAAAACTTATTCAATTTAGTGACAAGTTTTAAATTCCATACTATATACAAGGCACTGTGCCAGGATCTGGGAATACAAAGACAAAAAAGTAAACAGTCCTTCCATTATGGACCATATATGGGGGAGGTGGGTATGGGTGAAAGAGAGTATACAACATTTAAAATAATAATTTTTTTTTCAAAAGGTAATTTAAGGAGGGAGAGAGACCACTAACAGGCATTTCAAGTAAATGCAAGAATATATATTTAGCTTTAACACTTAGCTTTTTGTTATAGTTCTTTGCTTCTGTAAGGAGGTGATGAGGATGAAACTTCACCCATTGCAGAAATTACTTCTTGTGGGACAGAAAACCCAGGAGCTGTCAGACTTGGGTGGTTAAAGATAATATTGACAATGTCCATTTCCCAGGATCACTAGATAACCTGTACTCAAAAAAACAAAGCAGAAGAGGCTACCGGGGCCTGAAGGTTGAGTTTCAGGCATGCATAAGCGAGCAAAAGTACATGCTCTTGCTGACGTTTTTGTATTATTGCCATTACCTTAAGGTTTGGGAAAAGGAGGCAGAGAGAAATAATCCCCTTACCACTCTTGCTGGAGGTCCGAGGAAGACCTAGTATTGGTTGTGTCTCAACAAAGAGACTGGGTTAAAATGGGCCAGAAGCTGTGTCTCCTCCCTCCTTATAGTTTGCAGAGTAGACTTCCTAGTCCAATTCCCAGTCTTCTAACACATTCTACAGTCATGGTAGCACAAGAAGATCTACCAGGAGTTACTGGTCATGCATGTACTTTAGCAAGGGATCTGAAAATATGACATTATAAAGCTTCCAGAGTGAATGTTTAGTCCCATCTCTCCTATTAAATCCCTATGTCTAATAGTTTCTACAATATTACAAAGAGATTTATAGTGGGGATCCATGTTTTCTGCATCTTTGTACCCCCAAAATACTTAATGTAGAGCCTTATACATAGTAGGTAATCCATATTTTTTCCCATTGAATAATTACTATACCTAAGTTTTCTTTAATTCCTTTGTTTAAATAAACCAGAAGCATTTCAGCAAATGTACAATTTCAGTACTTCAGAAACTATCTAATAGATTCTGCAGTTTCATGGAGTTCAACAGAACAGTTTTGAATTTCAATCAGAAGGACTTAGGGAGAGTGAAGCAATGAAGAGGTTAAGAAACTATATGAGTGAGAAAATCCCATAGCATTAACTGCATGCATAATCATATGTGAGCAATGAACAGTATTGCAACCAATTTCAATTTATGAAATCAAAATCATGACTGGAGGTCATCTGTCTAATCCTTGAGAATGGCAGCTTTAAAAAGAGACATGTCTGGGTAATAAAATGGCCATTATCTGCTTCTACCCATGGGTAACCTGCTTTTACCCTCCGACCCTCTGATCTGCCATGCTGAAATATCTGTGAGAGGGAACGCTTCTGAAAATGACATATTAGTGCCAGTGAATCAGCATGCCGAGCAGTGAGATGTCATTTCTGAATGTCCTGAATTTAGAGGCAATATTCTCAGAAAGAGTAGTCAGCAGAGTAGAGAAGGTAGACTTTTCCCATTAGGTTAGCTGGGCCAAAGGGATGGGAAGAGGGATGAAAATTTGGAACCTCACTTTCAGCCACCTAGGTTTTAAGAAACTTCACAAAGACTTCTAATGTTTACTCTTCACTTAAGAAATAAATTATGATCATTAGAATGCAAGAGTAAATAGTCATGACTACATCTTTCCTATGTGCTTAAATAGGGACTTTGGGTTTTACATCTATTTCTGGAAGTATACTCAATTTTCACACTAGGTCATTTCATTTCTGCAAAAAGAATTTTAAAAGTCAATTTGAAAACTTGCTGTTCAAATTAATGGTTGATTTTTTTTTCCATCCAGGGAATCTGTGAATTTTAATGTAAACATTTAACACTTCAGTGGTACCATTAGTGAAGGTGCTTTCTACACTGGTGCAAACTACAGCCAATTCTCAAATCCCTCTTTTCATGAATTCTATATGAAAGATCAATCCACTCAATTTTCTGAAGTGTCCTAGTTCTTACAGTATTTCATGAATTCCATTGCTATAATATTACTACTATTACTGCTGCTGCTGCTGCTGCTACTACTACTATTACTACTATTTGACAGTAATATACTGCTTATTATTTGCCAGACACTGTACCAAGTGATTTTAAGCTTTGAAAAATTACCTTATTTTGGTACCACATCTCACTGGTTAGATTGGCTAAGATGACAAAACAGGAAAATGATAAGTGCTGGAGAATATGTGGAAAAATTGGAACACTAATGCATTGTTGATGGAGTTGTGAACTGATTCAACCATTCTGGAGAGCAATTTGGAACTATGCCCAAAGGGCAAAAAAAATGTGCATACCATTTGACCTATCAAGACCACTTCTAGGGCTGTGTCCCAAAGAGATCATGGAAGTGGGAGAAAGACCCATATGTACAAAAATATTTATAACAGCTCTTTTTGTGGTGGCAAAGAATTAGAAATTAAGGGGATGCCCATCAATTGGGGAATGGCTAAACAAATTGTGGTATATGAATGTAAGGGAATATAATTGTACTATAAGTGATGAGGAGCAGATGGAATTCACAATAAAATGGAGAGACATATAAACTTATGCTGAGTGAGGGGAATAGAACCAGGAGAGCTTTGTACATTATTACACACACATTATATGTGTGATAACTAGCTTGATCTACTGGACTCCTCTCAGCAATGCAAGGTTGTAAGATAACTTCAAAAGACTCATGATGGAAAGGGATATCCACATGTAGAGAAAGAACTACAGAGTCTGAATGCAGATTGAAGCAAACTACTTGTTCTCTCTCTTTTTTTGTTCTGTTTTGTTTCTTCTTTCTCATTGTTCACTCCATCAGTTGTAATCCTTCTTTACAACTTGACTAATGTTTAATGTGAAGGTATTTGTAGAACCTATATTTGATTGCATGCCACCATGGGAGGAAGAGGGGAGGAGAAGAAAATTAGAAACTCAACAGATTGTGGAACTTAATGTTGTAAACTAAAAGTAAATAATTAAAAAAACAAAAGGAAAAATAACCTCATTTTATTCCCTCAATGATCTCACAAGGTAAGTGATATTCAAATCTCCATTTTTATATACAGAGAAATTAAGGCAAATAGAAATTAAATAACTTCCGCAGTATCACACAGCTAGTAATTGTCTGAGACTAGATTTGAATACAGGTCTTCTTGACTCCAGGTCCAGGGATCTATTCACTGTGACACCTAGCTCAATTTTCTCCCATTTTCATTACAGGCCTGTCTCACCATTTTCTGATTTTATACATATACACACACACACACACACTATATATATATATATATATATATATATATATATTTAGATTATAAAAAATTTATCTGATGATATATATATATAATATATAATCAGAAAAAAACATATATATATGTATATATCCTTGAAGACAATTTTATGCCCAAGAGAAGTAGGCTTCTTAAATAATTAAATGGTTCTACATATGTTTCGTAGGTAAACAAAATTAACTAGATTTCCCAGAATCACGGAATTTGACATTACAAAACAAACCTTAGTGGCTCTCTATTTCAACCCATACATGGAAGGATCTTTACCATAACATACTCTACAAGTACTTGTTCATTTGAGACTTTCAACATATATCAATTGTTATTCAGAAAAAGGTCAACTTAGTCTGGGACTCAGTTTCACCAACTGTAAAATGAAGGGCTTAGTCCAAATGACTTCTGAAGCTCCCTTATAATTCAATATTTATTATCCCATGATCCACAAAGTAAAAAAAAAATAACGAAGTAAGGATTTAGACTATGAAACGTGTTGGGATGCTCACTAATACATTCTGTAATTACAAGCCAGCTTCTTTTAGCAAGGGCTTATTTAGATATTGGATAATCACTACAGATAGGAGAGAACGAAACTTGAAGAAGGTTTTTCACCAGGGAATTCCCTACATTACTGAATCCCCAGGTCTGCACAAAAAATAGAACCAAGTTTCTTTGGTCAATCAGAGAGAACGCAGCAAATCCAGTGTTTGTCCCAGCTGTTTATTCCCTACAACAACTTTCTGCTATCAGTCACAGAGGCAGCAACTCTTCGCATCACAAGGGATCACAGATCCAGACTGAGAAGTGACAGCAGAAGCCAACTTGCTCATCTCCTTTGCTTAAAATTTGCAGATGAGGAAACTGAGAATCAATTATTTAAAGAGTTACCAAAGGTTAAATTAGTGGCAGAAACAGAGGTGGAATACATGATTCCTGAATTCAAGTTCAAGGTTCTTCCCATTATAGCATGTTCCTTTAAAAGGACACACAAGCCACTGGTCTTTCTTGTATGGCGAGCAACCGGAACATGGAAATAACACACAAGTAACAGTGCATAGAGATTCTTTATGGCTCACTGTCTGGTCCCAGTGGCATTCATTTTATATGCCTTCTGCGAAAAGGGATACAATCTGACAATTCTAAATGCTTGACTTTAACATCATGTTAGGATATATTAGTGAAGCTGAATGACCACAGTAAAATCATAAGTGGATTTATCCATTATGGGAACGTTCTTCCAGAAAACACATTCATACTTCCGAAGAAGATAAACCCAATGAAATAAATGATTCTTCCTTAATTCATCCCATTAAAGGCACTTGAAAGTTGGTAATTCTCTATATCCAAATGGCTAATAATCATATTTTCCTTTCTGTTATTGTCTTTAAGTCAATACCAGAGGGAAGGCATCTTCGTAACAATATATTTTAAAGATGTTTTCAGTGAAAGAGCATCATAAATTAGGAATTTCAAGGCAAAGTACCAAGCAAAGAGTTAGAAAGATATGTTTTAAAAGTTTGGTAATGGGAGAACCACAATTCACTTCAAAGCCAAGATGTTTCAAACAAAAACTGATAGAAATCATGGAAATTGTTGATATTTAATGTAAAATGCATTAAATGGACACTCCCACATACTATTATCTTGATTTATTTATTTTTTTAATTCATTATCTTATGTGTGTATGTGATATGTATATAGATAAATAGAAAAATACTGAATCTAGGTGTAACTATGTGTGTCAGTGCTTCCAGCTACAACTTTCTACCATTTGAAATAAATTGCACCTTAAATTTGAAGGCAATTTTCAGTAGTTTGGTGTGCAGTGCAGATTTCATCTTTGATATTTAGTAAGCCTGAGATCTTTCTAACTTGTGAAGTCTGTATGTCTGCAAACTAGGATGTCTGTGTTTGTGTTTATTACCTTTTTCATGCATGCCTTGAAATGACTAAATTACAGGTGTTTTACATGTGTTTTGTGGTACAAGACAGATACCATCCGCTAGTATAATTTATCTTGAAACACCCTGTTTTACAAAATTACAGAAAAGCACTGCAATTTGCTCAATTTTTTATTCCTAAGACTATGGTAAAATCTTCAAAGCCCAGAAGATGCCTCCCAGATAAGAACTTAGCCATGCAATAAACAATTTTCATCAAAGCTCCGGGTTTGTGGAAATACAGTACAATTGTAGATTTAAAATTTTGATAATGTTCCTTACTTATTAGCTATTTTGTCTTTTGTATTTTGACCTAATTCAGCCACCAAAGGCATAAACTCCTATACAAGATTAGGTACACACACATATATACAGCAGTCCAAATCAGATTATCTGCAATCAAGGTAATTGTGGAGAACAAAATTGTTCATCTGGGCTGTGCAGCTGCCTTTTGGATCCAGCGTTTGATCCCAAGTGACTGTGGGACTTATAAATATACAAGTGTACTTTGGCTCTTATCTCTATGGATATATTTTTTTTCCTTTTCAAGCATAATCAATTGTTCAAAAGTCTTTGGGACTTCTTGGGTGTTAATGAAAAGTAAGCCAAGTGTGATTGTTCAACAGAAAACTTCACTTTAATTTTAAAAGGACAGCAAATTTTGATACTGAAAACCTTCAAACTTTTCTTCTTAAAATATATAGAAACCATTTTTAATTAATTTCCAATAATTATTTAAAAACACAATTGACCAGGGATCTAAAAATCAACAATAAATAATAGCATTTAATGGTCCCCAAAATTGATTGCACAGATTTTTAACTTTAGACATGTCTTTACAATAACTTTAGAGGTGATAAAGATTTCAACAAGTAAAATGCTTGGAGATATTCTCAGATTCTAATTGATGAGTAGAAAAAGTCAATTTGGGCACACACATAAAGAGTTAACTGTGACATAAGTAGTTTGGGTAGATCAAAATATTTGAAGGATAGTTTCTATCATTAGTTCATAAAGCAAACAACTAACATGAAAACTTATTAACATTGATTTTAAGAGAATGTTTAGTAAAATGATAAATGAAGAATCCCAATTAATCAACTACATAGTAGAATCAGGAGAAATAAGTTATTATATCTCACTTCTAAAAGAAGCTTCATGGATGAGATGAGATTTCTGGAATTTTGAATGATTTGAGAAGGGAGGATATGGTAATCTGTATATAATGTGCACATTAACATAAAGTACACTGAAAAATGTATCTACTTAGCCTAGGGGACAAGGAGCACATTTGTTTGGGAGAAAATTAGGAGAATCAGGAAGAAAGACAGAAGTAGGAAGTAAGCAGGGAAATCAGTTTAGGGAGGAAGGATATTAAAAACATATCCAAATTATTTTTATTTCTATTCTTGGTACATGATTTCAGATTTTTTTTATAACAGTAGAAACTTTTGAATAACAACAACTATCTTTGTAGTTGATTAATAGTGTAATTACACCAGGTTTTTCTTGCTTTCTATCATCAGAACATAAAACCTTTAGATTTTGTTGTTATGGTTATATATTATAGATATACAGAAATCCATCTATAGCTATACTGTGTGTATTTGATTTAAATTTAAACTTTGGGCCCTCTGGGCCAAATTTCAGGGTTCTCTTTGCAATCTGTTTTGTAATTAATAAAATTCTCTTCACCCCTTTCAAATGGTAAATAGTATTAAATAGTGTTTCCAATATTCTATAGAGGGCTTAGAATTCTTTGATGTCTTCCTGTAAATAATGATTGAGAACAACTACTGAGTTAAGAATATTGGGAGAAGCAGGATGAGAGTATTAAAGGGAATCTTTAGTATAAATGTATAGGAGAAATTTTAAATCATATTAAATGGTATAAAGTAGGGCTCTCAACCTAAAGTTTCATATTGACTTTAGGTTTCTATTAGTGCCATATAAATATTTATTTTGCTTAATAATGACATGCATTTAATTACATATTCTGCTGGACAAAGAGGGTTACATAGTGTCTCTTGGGGTTTTCAAAAATCCTTGTCTGAGGATGTAGACTTCTTAGTGTAAAGGATTCATGGACCCATGTAATCTTAGGATTATATGGGGAATTCTCACTTATTTTGTCACATTACACAAAACAGAAATAGTGCAACGTAGTGGGTTTTTTTTTTTAAGCAATTGGGGTTAAGTAACTTGTTCAAGGTTACACGGCCAGTTATTTCTGGGTGTGGTGCTAAGTATCTGAGCCCAGATTCGATCCCTAGGTCATCCTGACTCTGGGGCTGGTGCTCTTACTCACTGTGCCACCTGACTGCCCCTAAGCAATTGGGGTTAAGTAACTTGCTCAAGGTTACATGGACAGGTGTTTCTGGGTGGGTGCTAAGTTTCTAGCCTGGATTTGATCCCAGGTCATCTTGACTCTAGGGCCAGTGCTCTTACTCGCAGTGCTACCTGGCCGTCCCTAACCTAGTGTTCTTATGTGTGAGTAATTGAGAATTTTTTTAGTTGACTGGTTAAATTTACTGATAAATAGCTATTATAAGCATTTGATAAATTTATTTAAATATATTCTTACTGGATTTAAAAAAATAATTCAATATATCTTTCTGTATATTTATTTTTTTAATTCCTCATAGTATCTAGCACTTTAACTTTCCTGTAATAGACTTTCAACAAATATTTGTCAAATAAATGAACAGATATGTTAATTTTATGAATAAACACTATTGCACATAGTTTTGGTAGAAATCCTTAAAGGCAATCTGGCATAGTTGTTAGAGGGATAGCCTCAAAATTGGGAAGTCTTTGTCACAAATTCTATCTCTTATACATACTAATTGTGCAAACCTGGATAAGTCACTTAATCTTTGATTTCCATAGGCTAGTCTATAAATGTATAAGCTTAAGGCCACTTAAATTATAGAATTGCCTCTGCATTGTTGAAATGTATTTGAAATCAGAGTTCACAATATCAGAGAAATCACACCCCCTAAAAAAGTCAGAAAGGCTTGAATTTTTCTATAGATATGATTTCTAAAGTGTTCCCCTTGATGAGACTTGATTATTGCTTGAGTTAATAAGAATCAATTCCCAAATATATTTTCATTTTCTTTAAACTTTCCCTTAAATAAAAAAGGACTTTGATTTCCTAGCTTTAAAAAAACCAGGTGGTTATAATTAGAACTCCTACATAGTTAATTATACAATGATAAGTAATTAATGACTAATAGGTCTGTTTTTATAATGTGAAGATTCTGAGAAAGTTTAATGAAATGAAAGACAAATAAAAATAAGTCACATATTTAGATTTTTTTAATGATCCAAAATGAATATGCTCCAAACAAAATTAATGTCAGTAGAGACATTTTCAAATGTAAAAAGAAATTAGCATCAGTATCATTGATAAATATTTTGGATCCAAAGTACTTAGATAATTGATTCACATATATTGAATTATTCCCCAATAAATAAATGGAAGAGCTATTCCCCAAAATATAAATGGGCAAATGATGTTAAACATTTTTTTCAAAAGAATTATAAACCATCAATGAGCAGATGAAAAATGCTTTGAATCAATAATGATAGGAAAAAAGCAAATTCAAACAACTCAAAGATTTCACTTCATTCCCTACAGATTGGCAACAATGAAAAATTTTCATAGAGAATAACTAAAGTTGGAGAGGCTATGCTAAGAGAGGAATGCTAAAGAATTTTTGGTGAGTGTGAAATTAATTCAACTATTTAGGATAATAATTTGGAATTATGTAAAAATGTATTTTTATTTATTCATAACCTTTGACCCAATTATATAATTTCTGGTCATACATCACAAGATTATATGGAAAATAAGCTTCAGCAAGTGCCAAAATATTCATAGCAGCATCTTTTGTGTATGTGTGACAGCAAAATCTTGGGAACAAATAGGTTAACTGGGAATGTATAAATATGCTATAGCATAGAATATAATGGAATATTATTGTGTCATAAGAAATGACAAAAATGAAAACTTCAGGAAAATATGAAGAGAGTTTTAAGACCTATGAAGAAATAGATAATTAGAAACAAAAAAACCTAAAACTATATGTATGATGACTACAGCAATGCAAATGAAAAGAAAATTCACTTTAAATTAAGATAGTGATTTTTAGAATGTTGAATCCATCCCCATGCATACATATTTCTTGATTGGTCCAATGGATTTGTGATCTGAGATTACATTAATTTAGATATTTCTTCAACCTCACCTATACCTGCCTATTCTGTATCTCTCTTGTCCCTGTACCCATATAAATTCATCACAGGATTTTGTCCTCCAAAATGTTGGGACTTCTATTTTCCTGAACATTGAAATGCATATTGGCACCTTGAATGCCTATATATTCTTGGAATAGATACCCTCCAACTATCACAAGTAGGGAAGGTGCATAAATCATTTTAAAAGAAATATTAAACTTGCTTTTAAAGAACTCTTAGGTAAGGTATTTCCCCAAATTTTAGGGAGCCAATTAAACAGAGTAAAACCAATCACAGCTATCATCATCATCATCATCATCATCATCATCATCATCATCATCATCAAACTCTAGAAATCTGTTTAATATCTCCCAGTATGAATATTCAGTCTGGTGGTCAGGACTTTTTAACTTACTAAGAAAAGGAATAATGATGAGATCAGCTTTCCTTCCTCTTTGAGAAGTATGTAAATTAAATTCTTGAGAAAACTGCATTACCCCTATGGAGTTTTTATATAAGTGGCAACTTACCCAATTTTTGAGTTTAGCAATATTTGTTATCTGTGCTAAATAAATGATATCTTCTGACTTGAATACATTGCTTATTTTCAAATAAAAATGTGATTAAAATATTAGCAGAATTGGAAATGAAAGTTTTAAAAACAAAAATCTCCTAGTTCTAAATAATACAGTAAATGCAATAAGCAAAGCTGAAGAGCAGTAGAATATAGGACCCCAAGAGGTAAATGATGAAAGGGATCTTAGAGGACATTTAATTAGAGTGACATATTGTATAGGTGTAGTGAAGAAAGGCTCTGAGATGTTAAGAGACCTGTTGAAGGGGATACAACTACCCACTGGCAGATTTACAATTAGAACCCAACAAGATGTTCTATATAGTATACCATGCTGCCCTTAGCTATAAGATAGAAAACATTCTCTGCCAATGTGTAAGCATATCTGTAGAACTGTATCTGTGTGATATCTAAGCACATACATACATACATGCATGCATCCATGCATACACATGCAAAGTGTATAATCTTAAAATATTCACATATTTATTTTTATAAAGATTAATTTTAATAATAATCATTGTGTTTTATAGGAACAAACATATTATGTATTTTGTTCAAGAAAGAATTTTGAAGAAAATGTTCATTAAAAAAATATTTATGGCAGATCTTGTAGAGACAAAGAATTGGAAACTGGGAGGTTGCCCATCAACTGGTGAATGGCTGAACTAATTATGGCATATGAATGCGACATAATACTATTCTGCTATAAAAAATATATGAAAGGGGTGGATTGAAGAACCTGGCAAGACTCATATGAACTGATGCAAACTGAAGTGAAATGAACTGGAACATTGAACTCAGTTGTAGTGAAATTGTAATGACAATCACCTGCAAAAGATTTAGCTACTCTGATCACTACAATGATACAAGACAGTTCCAAAGGACCTGTCAAAAAAAAATGCTATACACCTCTACAGAGAGAGAACTGGTGAACTTCTAATTGAAATTGAAGCATATTTTTTCTTTTTTCAAAATAAATAAAAGATAAATAAATGAAAAGAAAGACACACATTGAAATAATTTTCCTCTTACCTTTTTTAAGCAAGAAAAAAACTATATCTGTTCCCATGTAATTTAAATGTAATAATATAAAATTCAGTCCCATCTTTAATGGATCATTATACATTTTTCCAAATAAAGTATTCTGATGAAACATGTTTAGGAGAAAAGGATAAAATACTGAAATAGCACAAAGTTGGTGAGTTAAGTACCCCAAAGTAGGAACACTAAGTTTTCTATTACAAGTTTTATGTATATTGAAGAAGGGCAAAATAATAACTGAATTAAAGCTAATATTCAAATAACATTCACTATTTAAATAGCATTTTTACAGAAGTCAGGCAAATAATGACATCCTAATAATTTTTTACTATATTGTCATACCTAATGCTGGAAGGATCAGGAATGTCAAATTCTTATAAAATATTAAAATTTTATTTAAATATTTTTCCTGTTACTGTTTCTTTTCCTTCCTTCCTTCCTTCCTTCCTTCCTTCCTTCCTTCCTTCCTTCCTTCCTTCCTTCCTTCCTTCTTTCTTTCCTATCTTTCATAAAAAAGTGTTCTTTATCAATTTCTGTAGTTTGGTTACTTGACATAGTTTTAAATTCTGGTTCTTCTTTAAGCAGTCTAAACTGATGTGAATTCTATGTCTTCTTCCTAAATCAATATGGAATCCAAGATGCTCTTGCTGCCATGGTATTTTCCTTTTCTTTTTGCATTTGAATTGATTTTTAATTCTTAAATGTTCATTAATATTTAATTGAATTAAAAAATAATGAATAACCAGCCCCTATCCAAGCAGAATTCAATGGCTAGTTATACAATACTTTAGTTAATCCTTATGAAATAAACTTCATTAAAAAAAAAACAAATAGAGTAAATTCAGAGCAGTTAATTATATGCATTCTCTCGAGTTTTCACTATGATTTGACAACTTGCATGGCAGCTGTCCCTGTAAATATGACAACAAATTTCTGAGTCTCTGGAGAACTGGTAAATCCAGGCAGATGCACTTAACTGCTGGTGAGCAGCAAAAGTCAGTCTGCAGGAAACTGTGGCACTAATGTAGTTCTTGATTAATCTCTAATTACAGTTTTGTCATCTTAGCAGGGAGACAAAACTATATCAGTTCCTAAATAGGCAAGCAGCGTTTTGGCACCTAGCAACCAGCACTTCTTTCATATTAGTTGCAGTGGACGCTCTGCTGTTCCATGGAAGGTGGTTATGGATCACAGCTCTATTATTTACAGAGCAGCATTTCCAAAGGCCTTCACAACAGTGGAGAAATTAGCAGCTTAATAGGCCATCACTAACTAAAATCATAGATTGAGCTACAGCATCAAGTATGAAATTAAAATGTGACCCATAGGTAATAATATGTGTACCATAGTTAGAAAGGAATGTTCATTTATGTTGTTGCTAACTATTTATTCAACAGACAGGATAGGAAATATTCTTTTATTAAAAAGACAACAAAAGAACAATGATGACAATTGTTTTCAAGCCTTGTTTGTAGAAGGTGTAATTTTGCATTTAGATACATTTAAAAGGAAAACAAAAACTCAATTTTTTCTTTTTCTCTCTACCCATTCTCCCCTCAGTCATCTCAGTCCTTCCCCACCAAGGGGATCATTTTATTTTCGTGGTTTATATCTGTAGAGGTCTCTAGTGGTTTTAGGTGGCAACCACTAATTAGGATGGTAGAAAGATTGCAACACAGCTCTAAGAATCTCTGTGAAAAATGTCTTATTAAGCTCCAAACTGGCCAAATTATCCTCCTATTTGCCTTAAACTTTAGGTGAGAGGAGCCACTCTAAAAATATTACCTCACACCTCTGTCTTGTGTCACTAATCTTTAACAAGATATGAAAATGTCCAAGTGCATTTTCTCTTGCAAAAGGCAACATTTAGCCCTGCTTCCTTAATTAAAAAAACTAGTTATTTCACTTTCACTCTTTCTATACTGATGATGGATATTATCAAATGAGGAGACCAAAAGCTAAAGACAGAAAAACTTGTGAAAATGTGTTCTGATATTTTTGCAGTTATTTCCATTTCATTAAAATTGCTTTGTTAATTTTTTTTAATAAACCTCCAGTTACAATATGAATACAAAATAGTTTCTTATGAAAAGACAAATGAACATTCTTCCAATTATGAATACTTCCTTTACTATCATAAATTAAAAAGAATTCACATGACCTTTTCATCAATGAAATATGGCATGACAATTCTCACAGAATAAGAGGAAAGGGGACTTTCAGAAAATATCCTATATAAATTAGTATCTTCAGACTTGAATCTTTCATGTTCAGAGCAAGGATATAGTAGAAATAGCACCTCACTCATAGGACATGAGTTGAAATCCTGCTTTTAATATTCATGACTTGTGTGACTTTGGAAAACTCATTTAAAACTCTCTTGGCCTCAGTTTTCTTATTTTTAAAGAAAAAAAATTTTACTAGATGGTTCCTAAGGTGCCCTCTAGCTCTAAATCTCTGATCCTATGATTATGTTACTTTAATAATCCATTCTAATCTTTCAAAGCTTTCATTGTCAAGAAATCTAAATATAGAGCCAACAAAAGTCACTAAAATCAAATCTGAAATGGAATCACAATTACCTATGTCATTTATGCAAATATAGCATGGCTGATAATAATTCTAGCTATTCATTCATATACATGAATGGCAACTTTAGTGTATTCTCTTCCCAACTTCACTATTGCAACCTAATTAATTAAAGTAGTTTTAAACTTTTAATATACTTCCTAAGTCTATAGCCATCTCCAGGAGTTATTGTTCATGTACGTGAATTGTTATCTCTTCTATACTTTCTCAGCCCTGATTTACAATGGGAAGAATTTGTTCAGTTACCTGAAACCTTATTGCAGAAAGGCAGTGTCAAAGATAATAAAAGAGGCATCATAGCATCACTCATGGATAGTAGGATATAAAGGGGGATATCAAATAGAAAACATCTATTGAAGACAAGGTAAACATTATCTACTTTAGAAAATGTCATAAATGTGAGAATACATGTATGAACTTGAAATGCAACAATCACTTTTCTTGTTGCTGTAATTACAAATATATTATAAGAAAATATAATAAACTATTCTATACATATTCAAAATATATCACATGATCCGTGAATACTTAATTCCAGAAAAAAGTCAAGTTCACAAAGTTGATCTACTCAGATACAAATATTGTTTATTAATTAATGAGGGAAAAGGTTTAATTTGTACTATATTGTCAAAACAAAATAGGATTATGAAAATGTTTACTCTATCTTATATTTAATTACATTTGGATTAACATTATAGCTATACAATAATTCTTACAGCAACTAAAAAGAATGAATCTAATGATAATTTTTTCTATGGAGAGAGGGTAATTTTTCTGACAAAGTTATAGATTATCACAATTCATTGTTCTTCACTTCATGCTTTTATAGCCTGATCAGAAAAAAAGGATCATAGATACAAAACACCCCATCATCATTAATTTTGCTAGAGTTCTCTCTTAATCTCTTATAATTACACATTTTTCTTTTGAAGTGACTATCAGCAATAAGGGAGACTATTTCATTTTTACATTTATTGTTCTCAGTACCTAAGATAGTGCCTGTTCCATAGTAGACAATTATAAATAGTTGTTGATTTCCCTTAAACTCAGTGCCCCTCTACAACCTGCAATTAAATTTCCTTGTGTCTTTTTTGAATTGAATAACCTAGAAATGAGTTTAGTGTACAAGGAATATAGAATATTGCTTCTAATTTCCTTCCTTCTCTCTTTTACTTTGCTTTCTTTACCCCATTCCCTTTCTTGCCCCTTTCACTCATAGTATGATATAATATTAGTATAATTTATTTTGAAATTTTACCTGTGGTGGAAAGATGAAGGGATTTTACTTTGATACCGAGTGCTTGGGGCATAATATTGACCGGAATGGCAGAGATATATTTTGATAGTTCTATTGTTATAAAAATCATTGTATTACCAGTAAATCTTGCATAAAATAAATCTGTAACAACAGAGCATATCATTTAGTTTGCTGACCATAATTGTAGATACACCTGATACTTTCTACAACTTTCAGCCACAACTGCGTTTATTCTAACCTAGTTCTCCTTCCAACATAAATTTGAAGGGAACATATAGGAATGTAGTTGATAGGTTTCTGTCTCACCTACATAAAGGCCAGAAAGAAACCTTTTCACATGTGCCTAGTTCTTGCTTTGAACCTTTACAGCAGACACAGTGAAATGTGGTAGGAAAATACTGGAATGTTCAGAGCATTGACTTTGCATTTTTTGTGGTCATCTTCATCCTGAACATTTTCTGACCTGCTGTTTCTCATGCTCACCCTACCTGAAAAATGTAACCAAAGTAATACTTATGTTGCCTCTGGATAAGGGTGACAATGGGCAACCCTCAGTCTCTCCTTAGGATCTTTGTAATTTCTGACCATAACTCTCTTCTCTAGATATCACTCCTTCATATGAGTTTCCTCTCCCATTAAAATATAATATCCTTGAGGTGTGGGATTATCTAATTTATATATTTGTATACCTAGTTAACACAGTTTTTGGCACACAGTATTTAATCAATCATTTTTTCCTTCCCTCCTTCCTTCCTTCCTGCATTATTTCTTTCCTTCCATACTTCTTTCTTTCCTTCCTTCATTCTTTCCTTGCTTCTTTCCTTCCTTACTTCCCTGCTTATTTCTTTCCTTCTTCCTTCATTCTTTCCTTCCTTCCTTCTTTCTGTCCTTGCTTTCTTGATTCCCCCTTGTCCCACTTTCTGTCTCTTTCAGTTTCCCTTCCCTTTTTCCTTATACCTTACAACCTCTCATCTAATAGTTTTAGTTTAAAACAAGAAAACAAAAAAAACCCAAAACAAATAATAAGTTAACATGACACATCTTCAAATTTTGGACCTGGCTTCTGTCCCTGCCTTTTAAAGTGCCTCTTACTCAAACATTCTATTTCTGCATGTTCTCATCTTTTTTTTGAAGGGTAATTGGGGTTAAGTGACTTGCCCAAGGTCACACGGTAATTGTTAAGTGTCTGAGGCCAAATCTGGAGTCCTCCTGACTCCAGGGCTGGTGCTCTATTTGCCAGGCCACCAAGCTGCCCCATGTTCTCATCTTTTAACTGCAGTATAGTGATTTAGATTACCAGGAGGAAGACTTGGAGCCTCTACCATTTATTAGCCGTGTTGATGAGTCAAATTACAGGAACACAGAAAGGATTTTGAGTTGCATGGGTCCATAAAATAATCTAGTCCACTCACCTCCTTTTGTGGATGAAGAAACTGAGACCAAATAAATTTAAATGACTTGCCCTTAATCCACCCAAGTAGATTAAGAAGGTGTGTGTGTGGGGGGGGAGCAGTTTGTAAAGGATTTTGAATGCTAAATAGAATGTTTTCTTTTGGATCTTAGAAGTATTAGGGAGCCAGGAGAGTTGGGGGTGACATGGTCAGAACTGTGCTTTAGGAAAATCCCTTTGACAGGTGAGCAGAGGATGGCCTGTAGTGGAGAGATTTTTTTAAAAATAGTTTATCACTTATATTATCACTCTAATACAGTATAAACTTTGAGGAAAAGGACCTGTTTCATTTCTGTGTTTGTAGCCCCACTTCATGGTTCAATGTCTGGTACTGAGTAGATGTTTAATAAATACTTATTGATTAATTGACTGATTGATCTAAATGCAATGATCTTTTATTTAGACCCTCCGAGTCTTTATTCCCTCAAATGTCAAATAAATATAATATCTGCCTTGTCAGGTTCAGAGGAGAAAATGCATATGAAAGTGATTTTAATGCTGGAAAAAGATGTGCAAATGTAAGGGATCATTACTGAGATGAATAATTAAATAAATATACTTTTTGAAGAAAAAGATATCTTTAAAAAGTGTTATAGAAATATCAAATGAGATTTTGGGTGATTTTTCTAGTGGTAAAGTTCCTACAAATTGATACAGTTAACATTCTTTGGTATGCATGGATAACTTTAATAAGAATTTTTAAAAGATTAAAAATAATTTTAGTAAAAATCATTTCAAAGGAAGGATTTTGGAGACATTCTTAGACCCCTTTTCTATTCTCTGCTGATGAAACAGGTGCCATGAGGCAATCTGTGAGAAGTTCAACACTAAGATGCTCAGAAAAAGAGAAGAAATTCTAAATGAAAATCTGATTTAAACAGTACATGCAAAACAAAGGATAGGCTTTAGAATGAAGAACCCAGTCAATTAGTTTTTGTTGCTGGAGATTTTTTGGAGATCTATTCTCAGATGACACCTTTATTTTACTGATCAATTCGTTTGGGACATTTTTCAATGAAATGGTTCTCCCTGGTGGGTAATTTAGAATAAATAAATCCATACTTGCATCAATGTAGAAAATAAAGGTTCTTTATTAGTATGGAGGATTTATAAGATGTTTATGCTTAAGGTTCAGGGGGAACTTTTGACACCAAGTTTCAGGGTCATTAATTGGGTCACTGGAGCTCTGAACGGTAAATTTGTGCTCGGTGATCCAGGATACTGACCTTCATTATGGAGCTCTTTACTGAACCTTGCAAACCTCAACATATAGGTAACTAAAATGCCTAAAGGATAAAATAATGTAAATTTTGAAGAATGAAAATCTTCTTGATCATGTGATTATGTATTTTTTCTCACTTTTAAACAATAGGAAGATATCCTCTTTTACACAATGTCCTTAGGAGAATGAGTTAACTATATTTCAATGAATTTCCTCTAGAATGGTCGGAATGCCTTTTTTGCAATGGAAATGTTGGTCTTTGAGCCAAACTTATATAGGAATGTAAGAATACATTATTTTATTTACTTAATTTCAAAATATTCATAAATCAATAAATTTCTGGTAATGAATAATCATTTTTACATCTCCCCTTCCCCACCTTTGTGGAATTTGTGCTCACAACATTCTTTCCATATGTTGATTTTTACTAAATCTCCACTTGTTAATAGTAACAAATAATGATGATGATAAAAACAATCCTCTACAGGACAAATTCTGTGAGAGGTATTATTTCACTTAGGAGGAGCACTATGGCTAATTTTACCTTCAAATTAGAAATATATGATTCTAGATCTAGAGCTCAAAAAGACCTTGGAGATCAACTTGTCCAATCTTCTTATTTTGCAGGAGATGACATTATAGGACAGAAATGTGAAGTGGCTTACCAAATACTATCAGTCCTACTAAGCAGGATCATAGACAGCAGAATACAGTACAATGACTTTCCTTGAACTATTTGCATCAGTTCAGCACTGAATAATGAATGATTCTTTGTGAATGGAACCAAGGAAACATAAACAACCATAGGCAATTCTGATTTGATGTCATTGTACTGTGCCTTCTTTTCTTTATCAAATAATCTTTGTTAAAGAGACCTTTTTGATATAGTTCGGCTAACATGCCTACACCTGGGTCTGCTGAAATCTCCCTTCAGGGTTGTTGAAAGTAATTATTTCCTCAGATTTCCAGGTAAGGAATGAAGCTGAAGGTGCTCAAAATTTAAACCCTGACTTTTTACAATAGGTTTTATGCTACAAGGATTATATTTGTATTGTCTCCCCAGCTCCAATATTTTCAAGGGTAGGGATTGTGCTTCCAGGGAAATGCTCTATACCTATATACTGATGATGATATTTTACTTAAAATAACCATCCTGACATATTTGAATATGAACTCCATAGTAAAAATATTGACCTTATCAGAAATATGCAGTACATATGGATGACAAGTCTTTTTAATCACTTATCATGTGCCAGACATTCATCAGTTCCTAATTATATGATAAACTGGAAAACTTGGAAGTTTGGGAGAGTGCCTCCCAGGAGCAGAGTTCAACTTTTAAACCTATGAAATAGGCCAAAAATAGATCAAGAAACAACAAAGATCCCTGAGCATAGAAAGCTATTATGGTAACAGGGAAGATAATAATATAAACGTAAAAGAGGACACCATTGTCAAAATGCCTACATGTAAAGCTTTAAAAGGAAATATGAATTGGTCTCAAGCTCGAAAAACCTTCTTGGGAGAGCTCAAAAAAAGATTTTAAAAGTCAAATAATAGAGGTAAAAGAAAAATTGGGGAGGAATAAGAGGTATGCAAGGGAGAGTAAAGCGCTTAGAAAAGGAAGGACAAAAATTGACTGAATAGAGCAATTCCTTAAAAAATAAATTTGGTCAAATGGGGGGAAAGCCCTGAGGAAAACAACTCCTTGAAAAGTAGAATTAACCAAATGGAAAAAAGAGAAACAAAAGCTAACTGAAGAAAATAATTTCTTAAAAATTAGAATTGGGCAAGTGGAATCTAATGATTCTATGAGACATCAAGAACAAGTTAAACAAATGAAAAAAATAGAAGAAAATGTGAACTACATCACTGGAAAAACAACTGACCTGGAAAATATATCTAGGAAAGAATTTAAGATTTGTTAAACTATAGTAAAACAACAACAACAACAACAACGTTGGAATGGTTAGGTGGCACAGTGAAGAGAGCACTGGCCCTGGATTCAGGAAGACCTAAGTTCAAATCTGGCTTCAAAGACTTAACACTTACAAGCTGTGTGACCTTGGGCAAGTCACTTAACCCCAACTGCCCTGCTTTACCCCCTCCAAAAAGCAGAAAAAACAAAATAACCTGGAGAACATCTTTCAAGAAATTATCAAGGAAAACTGCCCTGATATTCCAGAACCAGAAGATTAAATAGTTATTTAAACAATCCACCAATAACCTCCTAAAAGCCATGCCAAAATGAAAACATCAAGCAATATCATAGCCAAATTCCTGGTGAAGGAGAAAATACTGCAAGCATTTGGGAAGAAATAATTCAAATATTAAGGAGTAACAGTCAGGATAACACAGGACTTAGCAATTTCTATCTTAAAAGATTGGAGGGTGTGAAATATGATATTCTGGAAGGCAAAGGAGATTGGATTGCAACCAAGAATCAACAACCTAGGAAATGTGAGAATATTCTGTCAAGGGAAAAATTGACCTTCAATAAAATAGATCAATTTCAAACATCCTTATGAAAAGACCAGAGTCAAATAGAAAATTTGATCTGCAAATACAAGAATCAAGAGAAGCATAGAAAGGTAAATAGAAAAGGAAAAAAAAAAACATGTTGTTCAATAAGGTTAAACTATTCATACATACATGGGAAGATGATACTTTTAACTTTTGAGAACTGTATCTGTATGATGGCAATTAGAAGGTATATACATAGTCAGAAAGTGTGGGTATACGCTGTTTTTGATGTAATGATATAAAAAAGGCATGAAAAAGGGATTTCACTAAGAGAAGAAGAAAGTGGGAGATAGTATAAGAGGAACAAAAGTCCTATTACAGTAGGGAGAAAGAAGTGGGGGTAAACATTGTTTGAAACTTACTCCCATTAGAATTGGCTCAAAAAAGGAATACCATACACACTCAGTTGGGTACAGAAATTTATCTCACTCCATAGTGAAGTAGAAAGGCAAAGGGGAAAGAAAAGGGAGAAGGGTGGATAGAATGGAGGGCAGAAGTAGGAGGGAAAAGGGAAAGAAAAGAAAAAGGGGCTCTGATAGAAGCAAGAATAGATTGAGGGAGGCAGTGGTCAGAAGCAATACACTGCTGAAGAGAAATAGGGTGAAAGGAAAGGAAAAAAATAGAAATGGGGCAGGGGGAATAGATGGAGGGAAATACAATTAACAATCATAACTGTGCATGTGAATAGGATGAACTCTCCTATAAAATGGAAACAGATAGCAGAGTGGATTAAAAATGGCATCCTACAATCTGTTGTTTGCAAAAAACATTTGAAGCAGAGAGATGCCAAAGAGTAAAGGTAAAAGACTGGACCAGAATATATTGTGCAGCTGAAGTTTAAAAGAAAAAGTAGGCATAGCAATTCAGATCTCAGACAAAGCAAAAGCAAAAGTAGATCTAGTTAAAAGAGACAAGGAAGGAAACTTCATCTTACTAAAAATACCATAGACAATGAAGTAAAAACAATAGTAAACATTTATGCACCAAATACTATAGCATCCAAACTCTTATGGGGTAGTTAAATGAGTCACAGGAAGAAATACACAACATAAGTATCCCAATGATGATCCTCAACTTCCACCTCTCAGAACTAGATAAATCTAACTACAAAAATAAACAAGAAAGAAGTTAAGGAGATACATAGAATTTTAGAAAAGGTAAATATTGGAGAAAATTGAATGGAGAGAGAAAGGAATATAACTATCTCAGGGGTACATGCAACACACAAAAAAAACTGACAATGTGTTAGGTCATAAAAACTTCACAATCAAATACAGAAAGAAATTTTAAATGCATCCTTTTCAGATCATGATGCCATAAAAATTATGTATAATAAAGGGCCATGGGAAGATAGACTAAAATTAGTTGGAAATTAAATAATCTAATGCTGAAGAATGAGTGAACCAAAAACTAAATCATAGAAATCTCAACAACGAGAATGGAAATAATAAGACAAAACACCAAAACTTATTAGATGCAGAAAAAGCACTTCTTATAGGAAATTTTATGTCTCTAAATGATTACATGAATAAAATAGAGAAAGAGGAGATCAGTGGATTGGACATGAAATCAAAAAAGCTGGAAAAAGAACAAATAAAAAATCCCCAATTAAATGGGAATTTTTGAATTTTGAAATTAGAAATTTTGAAAATCAAAGGAAATAATCATAAAATTGAAAGTTATAAAATGATTGATCTAATAAAATTAAGAGCTTTTTTATGAAAAAAAAAACAATTAAAATAGATAAACCTTTGGTTAATTTTATTAAAAAAAAAGAAAGAACACCAAATCACCACTATTAAAAACAAAGGGTGAATTCAACACCAATGAAGGGGAAAATAAAGCAATCATTAGGAAATATTTTGCCCAATTATATACCAATAAATCTGACTATCAAAGTAAAATAGGTGAATATTTGCATAAAATATAATTTACCCAGATTAACAGAAGAGGAAATAAAATACTTAAATGACCCCATTTAGAAAAAGGAATTGAACAAACCATTGAGTACCCTAAGAAAAAAATCTCCAGGACCAGATAGATTTTCAAACGAATTCTACAAAACATTTAAAGAATAATTAATTCCAATACTAAATAAATAATTTGGAAAAATAGTGAAAGAAAATATCTTACCAAATTATTTTTATGACACAAATATGGTACTGATACCTAAATCAGAAAGAGCCATAGCAGAGAAAGAAAATTATAGACCAATTTCCCTAATGGATATTGATACAAAATTTTACATGAAATATTAGCAAAGAGAACACAACATTTTATCTTTAGCATAAAACACAATGACCAGGTGTAATTGCAGGACTAGTTCAGTTTTAGGAAAACTATTAGTATTATTTATCACATCAATAATGAAACTACTAGTAATCATTTCATTATCTCAATAAATACAGAAAATGCTTTTGACACAATACAGCACCTATTCCTATTAAAAACACTAGAAAGCATAGGAACAAATGGAGTTTTCATTGAAATGTTAATCAGTTATCTATCTGAAAACATCAGGAAGCATTATGTGTAATGGGGATGAGCTAGGAGCCTTCCCAATAAAATCAGGGGTGAAACATGGATTTATCATCACTATTATTCAATATTTTACTAGAAATGTTAGCTTTAGCAAAAAGAGAAGAAAAGAAGAAACAAAGCTATCACTCATTGAAGATGATATGATGGTATACAGAGAATCCTAGGAACTCAACCAACAAACTACTTGAAATAATTAACTTTAGCAAGTTGCAGGGTTTAAAATAAACCCATACAAATCATGGGTATTTCTATATAAAATGGAATACGATTGTGCTATAAGAAATGATGAGCAGATGGATTTCAGAAAAACTTGGAAAAACTTACATGAATGGATGCTGAGTGAAGCTAGCAGAACCAGGAGTACATTGTACATAGTAACAGCAACATTGTGCAAAGATCAACTTTGAATGCTTTCTCAGCAATTACAATGATCCAAGATAAATGCAAAAGACCTGTAATGGAAAATGCTATCCACATATGGAGAAAGAGTTATGGAGTCTGCAAATGCAGGTAAAAGCATAGTATTTTCACTTATTTTTAAAACTTTCCTGAAGTTTTTCCGTTTTGTTTTTATTTTTCTTTCACAACAACTAATGTGGAAGTATGTTCAATATGATTGTACGTATATTAACCTCTATCACATTGCTTGATGACTTGGGGAGGGAAGGGGTGCAGGAAGGAGGAAGAAGAAACTTGGAACTCAAAATTTTATAAAAGTTGATGTTGAAAACTATCTTTACATGTAATTGGAAAAAATAAAACACAATTAAGTGAGAAACATTGTATGACTGAGTCTTTTTCAGCAGTAAACTGAAGTGTTCACTACCACCTCCAGGACAAAATACAAAATGACCACTTTGGCTTTTAAAGCATTTCATTACCTGGCTCCTTCCAATCTTTCTTTATTCAAAAATATATTTTTTGCAATTACATAAAAAAACTATTTTAACATTTTCAAAACATTTTTGAGTTACCAATTCTTTTCTTCCCACATTCCCCTTTTCCTTCATGGGAAGGCAAGCAATTTGATATACACTATACATGTGTAATCATTCAATACATTTCCATATTAGTCATTAGCAAAAGAAAACAAACCAAAAAACCACCACAACAGGCAAAATACACTTTAAATGTATGCTTTGATCAGCATTTGGACTCCAGCAGTTTTTCCTCTGGAGGTGGATAGTATTTTTCATCATAATTTCTTTGAAATTCTTTTAAATCATTGTATTGTTTACTACAGCTAAGTCATTCCAAGTTGATTATACATTGCTCTTATTGTGTACAATGATCTTCTGTTCGCTTCACTTTGCTTCAGTTCACATAGGCCCTCCAGGTTTTTCTGAAACACTCCTGCTTATCATATCTTATAGCACAATAGTATTCCATCATAATAATATACCATAACATGTTCAATAACTCTCCAGTTAATGGGTATACCCTTAATTTCCTATTTTTTGCAATCACAAAAAGAGCTCAGAAGAGCAACATAGAACAGACAAATGAGATGGAATAATCATATCAGAAGTGTCCAGTTCAAGGAAAGAACCCACACAACATGTTCTCAATATTGTGTGCCATTTTTTTCTTCCACGTAGTCCCAAAATAGAAATGTACATTTTTTATGGATATTTTTCATTAAACAATCTCAAATTTGACAGGTAGAATGGCATATCTACAGGATCTAGTCTTTTAGTCAGGAGGACCCTGGTTCGAACTTTACTCCTGACTTAAGCTATCTCAGATGTGATCATCCGCAAGTCATTCATCCTCTTATTGTCTCACATAACGGTCAAACTCAACAAGGTGAACATAATTTCCATTCTGTAGCAATGAAGGAAGTTTCCACATTCAAAGTTTCCTAAATTAAATAACACATTTATATCAATACTAACCCATGTGAGTGTGGAAACTGAAAAAAAAACCACACACAAAATCAAAATAGAAAAAAAAATCTGACATTTGATTGTGCTTTCAAATCATTTAAAATTAATTCTCTGATTTAAGCCTCACAATATTGTGAGGTAAGAACCATAATCATTATTGAGTGTTATTTATGGATGTAAATATTCATTTTCAGGAAGGACAAGAGATTTTCCCAGGATCACACAGGTAATAAATTTTGGAGGCTAGATTCAAACATAACTTTTCCTAACTCTGGCTCTAGCACTAGTCACTATGCTACTGAACCTACCTGCTTCTGTATTAAATTTTTTATGGAAAGATCCAGGGTGTGGGGGAATACAGAAAGACAGTGACCTAGGATTTAATTGATATATAGAATTCCTGATGAAGAAACTCACTCTATTAATGCAATGAACTTGTACTGCTATTTATAGTTTTCAAGATTTGCCTCGGACACTGAAAGATTAGGTCATATGGCCAACATGTGTCACAGGAAAGATTTGAATCCAAGTCTTTCTAATTCTTATGTTAGCTTTTTAAGTGTATTCTTTCTGTTTCTCTCTCTGTGTTATGGATGACCTTATCAAGTTTCATCAATCATCTCACTATCTGTATCAGACAAATGAACTGCCCATAGTCTGCAAGGCCCCCCCCCCCCCACACACACACAGAAAGAGTTTCAAATGTCTTCAAAACTAACACTAAACGGATATAGTAACTGCTTTCTAGCTTGTGAAGACTCATGCCAGAGACTGCAGGGAATCATTCAGTCATGAGGCACTCAAATAATTTCATGCACATATATCTGGCCTTAGCTGGTGAACAAAAAAGACAAATGCTGCTGACTCATTTTTTGAATAGTATAAAATCAACCAGCAGCTGTGACACATGGCAGAGTGATAAGCTGTGAGAAAACCATCCACCCTATGACAAGATAGAAAGCTCCTGACCACAATCAAAGTATATCACACTGCGAAATATGAACTCCATGCTGACACCAACTTCAGATTCTCATCAGTGGTATACCCTGAAACCTCTTTCTCAATCAAATTTCCCCTTCTCCTCAGCAGTTATTCTTGCTTCCTTCAAACTGATGAGGGAGGCCATCAGATCTGTTGGTTTCATATCCTTGGTCCCAGTGGACAAGTTCACTCTCCTTTTTCTGATGAAATACATTTTCTTCATCTGCAGGCACATCCTATATAGGAAAATGCACTTCTAACAAAAAGAGGCAGAGGGAGATGAAATATCAGAAGCTAGTCATTTAATACAGCTACCACTAAGAGGTTAACCCCAGAATAACTCAGTTTGGTAAGAGCTCTGAAGAAAGAGCTCCCAGGGCAGAAGGAATGGAAATTTTAGTCTGGGTTGTGAGGTGAAAAAAAGTGCGCTGGACTCAAAAAAATAAATGTAGCTAGTGAATTTTATCAAGTTATGTAAGAAGGGATATCCACCGAAATGGAAACTTTAGTATCAGAAGAGTGAAGGACTGATTAGCTTTACTTAGGGATGAGAAGGCTGAGAAAATTTAGCACAGAAAAAGCTGCCAGAAAACAAACAAAAAAATTCCTAAACACCAAATCAACTTTTGCTTTCCTTTTAAGACAGGGCCAAGTTTCAGAATGTTCATCAATCAATACCTACTTTGTTCTTCTTGGATCAGTATGTAAAATAAAATCAAAGCCTAAATTATGAAAGACAGGCAACTGCCAGTGAGACAGAGAAGAAAACATTAGTGTGAAAGGATGCTGAGGTGATACATACAAGACAAACATGTGCCCCTTGAGGCCAGATATTGTTGTCTATTGATCCCTTGCACAATTTGATAGAGTTCTGAACACACACGCCTTTGTTTCCAAGATGGATTATAAGATTCCTAAACGCAGGGACTGTATGATTTTTTTGCCTTTATGTTTATAGTGTGTCTAGGTCATTGTAAGAATTTAATAAATATCTGTTAATTGGTTGATTACCTAAAAAATTCTTGGTGTATTGTTGAATTATTCATTCATAACAGTTCCACTACAAGAAGACTGCTGAAGAATTCAAAGGGATCACCTTATTTATGGGGAATGAACTCTGAAAACTGTCACATTAATGTTTGATATAGAACTTTGGGTTTGCTTCTCCATCAACCATATTGCCTTGTCTAGTACTTCCTCTTCACCCATAACTAATAGGTGCCTCCAGTTCTTTTCATAGCGTTATAAAATAATAGGATTTAGATTTCAAACTGGAAGAAATATATAGTTCACTGTAAAGTTAATGGGATATAAGATCTTCCCCCCTCCCTATTATACACCTCATGTGAAGTTCATTATAGGAAGTTTGCTTAGGTGAGGCTTGCTTGTAGGAATACTTTCTAATCTTTTGATAATTTCTAATGAGCCACTGAATCATGAGGGTTTTGATGCCTTCTAACTCTGAGAAGTATATTTTGCTCTGAGTTGGTATTTTGCTTTGGAGGCTTGCTTTTGAATAAGAACTTGTGATTCTCTATTCTGATTCTGAGTGACTATATGTCCAGAGCTCCCAAACTGCTCAGATGTAAAAACTCTCTTGATCCAGGGATGTATGCAGTGTATAGTTGATTCAGGCAGTCAAAGCCCTCTCTGTCGATCTTAATTTCCCTGCTTGTATTTTCTCTGAAGTTCATGATGGTGACTTTTCCCCTGAGCTAGTAAATGTAATTTAAAAAGATTGTTGATCCCTTAAACAACTTTCCTAGTAAAGCAGGTCTAAGAACCTGGGAGCAGTCATTCTGGGGTATGCCAGTGCGGTTGCCGCTAAAATCACCTAGTACAATATTCTCATTTTATCAGCAATGATGCATACCGAGATGACTTAAGATATTGTCTCCCATGTGGAAGATTCTAGGGGACTGCTTTTGAGAAAACAAGAAAAGAAAGGAGAGGTGGAAGCCTTACTGTGGCAGCAGCACGATCCTGGAAGCCAGCAAATCTCACACCTTCATTTCCTTTTCTTTAAGACCATGAGAGATGAATTCCATGTGGACAATATAAGAGGTCCAGCACTGTAATTTTATCATGGGGTATTCATTCTTGTATCTGGAGTGTTGAGAGAAAAGATAGGAGGAAGGAGTGGTTTTATCATGTTCTTATTCTATTTTATTGCACTAAATTGTACTTTTTACAGTTAAATTCAGTTGCATCCGACACTTCGTGGGTCTATTTGGGGTTGTCTTGGCAAAGATATGGGAGTAGTTTGCCATTTCCTCCTCTGGATTATCTAATGGAGGAGGAAGCTGAGCCAAGCAAGGTTAAGTGACTTGCGCATGGTAACAGACCTAGTGAGTGTCTGAGGCCAGATCTGAGCTCAAGAAAACGAGTCTTCCTGAGTCTAGGTCTGGCACTCTCTCCACTGTACGACCTAGCTGACCAAATTCTACTTAATTGTGTACTAAAGAATACATTTGACAGATCTAATATTAGTTCTCATAAACACCTATGGTTGACTCCATCCTTCCTTGGGTAACTTTGTTGGGGATGAGGGTATCATATAGTTCTGAGAGTCACACAGGATACAATGACCTTTCCCAGAGCAAGGCTAAAATATCAATCCCAAGTACTTCTCTAAAGATTGTACTAAAAAGTCATTTAATCACTTGAATTTATTTTGTATATACCTTGTGTATATTTGCACGTGTTACATGTTATATCCTTTGATAGAGTAAAAACATGTTGAGGATGAGGATTATTTCATTTTCTTCTGTTTTCCTAGGACAGTGTTTGGTATATAGTAGCAACCTAATAAATGATTGTTGGTTCACTGATTGAATGAGAAATGTCTTTATTTATAAATTGCTGTTGAGGCACTATATTTAGATTTGAATATCATAGACTCCCAAATATTGAAAGCAGATTTTTCTAAACTCTATTCTACCATATGCCACATATTCAGAGAGATATGATTGATTTAAAGGTACAGAAAACCTATATGGCATTGCTTTTATTTTTGCTATTTAAAATTATTTGGTAGAGTAAAACACACAACTTTTTTTTTAACATAGTAGCTCTCAAGTACACATCAAAATCATACAAAATTTCTTGAAAAACATAGCAATTGGGAGAATTTTGTTTTTTTCTCCAGGACCCTCTGATAATGACAAAAGAGCATAACAATAGGAGAGGTATGCTAGATTCTCCTAATTGTAGATGACAGTTGTGCTGACTACACAGCCAAAGCATTACTGAGCTTCTTTCCAAAAATTTAGTCTAATTAACCACGTAGGAAAAAAAGTATAATAATAATGTTTATTGTCCAAACTATTCATATGGGCAGGTAGATTAACAGTCCATAAAACTGGTCCATTGCTATTTTAATATCAGGCAGATGTTATGGACTAAGGATGAATTGGACCTAAAATTGAATGAGAGAAAGAGAAGAAGGTACATGATAGTTGGAAGGGTGTATGTGATAGTAATGGCAATTAAAGATTCCCCTGTATTGGCTTGGTTTTCAAATTGATTGTATTAAAACCCAGAGTTTGTTAATCCCACCTGTGGGATGGGCTTGTTGATGTGAAAAGAAAGTCCTGAAGTGGGAGGAGCTGGTGACGTAGATTTGGAGAGACACTGGAGAGAGGCGGAAGATCTTTTTTTGGAAGCAGCACCTCGTGGAGAGAGAGAGAGACTAAGAGGATTGCTGGTGGCCGCTTTGAATTGCCCTGGACTTTTGAGACCTGCCCCCTGAGCTGCCAAGGACTGAGGAGACATGGCTGTTTTGCTGGTACTTTGTCTGTCTGTTTTGATGTTATTTTGCCAGATTTGTCCACTGGTGAAAGACTGTCCTGTTGAAGAAGTCCTGGAACCTGGCATTTGGTTAAGAAGGCCTGAGACTGTCCTGCAGACAGAGAGTGAATACTGTCCACTGGTGAGGGACAGTACTGTTGTTGCAGGGGTCTGGAGACTGTCCTGCAGACAGAATGAATACTGTCCACTGGTGAGGGACAGTACTGTTGTTGCAGGGGTCTGGGAGCCTTTCTGTTGGTTCAGAAGCCCTGAAGAAGGATTTTCTTGTTGTATGTTTACAGAAATCCTGGGAGAGGGCTTTGCTAATGTGTTCAGGGGTTCTAGGGCTGTTCTACAGACAGAGGATAAATTCATGAAGGGACTGGCAATGTATCTTATGGCCTTGCTAAGCCTTGTCTCTCCAGGAACTAAGATTGCTGAGAACTTGCCTCGTGTCAAGATGAAGAAAAGACCTCCATTTGGGTATTAAGTGCTGTGTTTAAACTTGATGTAACTCTGGGGTAGATTCAATTGTGATCCAGGGGTGGGGAACTTTTGACCTTTTTGTGTTCTATGGTTGAGCAAATGAATGTATTTTACTTATGTTTGGAAACTAATCTCCATTTGAGAAGAGGGGCTTTGTGGTGGACTTAATTAAGGTATAGCCTAGGGGTGGAGAAGTATTTGGAACAGAGACTTTGTAATTGATTGAATGATTGGAAAGTCCTGGGGTGGGGTAGGCCTTGGAGATTATTTAATCACACTTAGTAAATGCTGTATTTTGAATGATGTCATGTTTTGATCTTCTCTGTTCTGGGTTTGTTACTGAATAAAATAGAGAGCACCTATGCTGGTATTTTGAACCTGGGAAGTTGCCTTTCCTTGGTATTACATTACAGTGTACAGGTTAGAAGGGAAGAATTCTGCAAAATAAATGCATCAAGGGTTCCCATCTGTCAACCTTCAACTTCTTAGTTTCTTAAATGGAGACCAGAACAATTAGATGTATTTTGTAATAATTTTAAATTCTTAGTAGTATTTTAGGGCTTTTAATTTCATGATAATAGTGAATAGAAAGAAATGTTTGTTTCTCATATTTAGAAGAAATTCATTATATTTATGTCATTTTGAGAAAATAAATATCCATTGCATGGTGGAATGACATCATTAGAGGAAAAAATAATAGATTGAAATTAGAGAATCATTGCTTTTCTACTTAATACTTATCTTACCTCTGGTTAATCACACCTCTGAGACTTCATTTATCCACCTATAAAATGAAGATATTGAACCAAATTGCAAATATTATTGTTGTTCACTAGTTGTCCAGCTGTCTAACACTTTGTGACCCCATTTGGAGTTTCTTAGCAGAGAAATCTGAGTGGTTTCCAATTTCCTTCTCCAGTTCATTTTGCAGAAGAAACTGAGGCAAACAAGGTTAAACGACTTGCCAGGGTCACACAGCTAACAAATGTCTGAGGTTAAATTAGAACTCAAGAGGATGAGTCTTTCTGATTCCATGCCAGGCACTCTATCCAGCATGTCACCTCACTACCCAAATTGACCACAGATTCCCTTATAACTATAAAGCTATGATCATCTTATAAATAACATATATTTTTATTGGAATTTATTGATCATAGGATTTTAGTACATAAAAGTAATCAAAATCAAACCTTTAACATAACACTATCAAATGTAAAGTCTCTGTCAACCAAAATCTGGGAAAAGGCAATAATTTTATGTGATCACTATAATTGTGGGTATTTACAGATTTTATTGTTATTCACGTCAGTCATATCTGGCTCTAAGTGACCCCATGGACTTTTGTCCTTGGGGTTTTCTTGGCAGAGATACTGGAAGGGTTTGCCATTTCCTACTCTAGCATGTCCCCATTTTACAGATGAGAACTGATGCAAATAACAATTAAGTGACTTGCCCAAGGTCACACAGCTAGTAAGTATCTGAGGCTGAATTTGTACTCAGATCTTCATGACTCTGGGCCTAGTACTCTATCTACTGAACCAGTTAGCTGCCCCTATTTACACAACACTGAAAGAAATAAGATTACTAAAATATCCCCATCCCCACATTCAAGAACCTATAACTGTTCCCCATTGCCCATGTAGCAACTATAAATTTAACTATTTGGCTAATAGGACTACTGTCTCTCTATAAAATCTTATTTTCTGATATCTCACAGTGGAAATTACAAATAATCTTACTGATGAGAAAGGCCATTTTAGGTCTCACCCTCTTACTCCCATTTTAGCCCTAACTTTGTCACCATTTGCTGATGTGAACTACTGGAAAATTCTGTCGCCTAATATATAAATGTTTTATCCTTGGGCCCTGACCCTGGCACCAAGTTTTTCCCCATTTACTTCTTGACAAATCTCCTCTCCTCTCCAACCATGTGGGGCCTCTGCACAAAATACTCTCAGTTAGCTGGTGCAAATTATTTTACTTCAGTGTCAGGATTATAAATTTCATATAAATAGGTAAATTAAAGAGACACAAGGGAAGAAATGAAATTGTCTTGATGAAAGGATCACGATTTTATAGTGAGGATTATGGAATTTTTGAATTGCAAGGGAGACCATGGATTATTTTATAAATGAATAAACAGAGGCATCCAGAGGGAAATTGACTTAAGCAAAATGTTATGCTGCTTAAGGCATGATTAGCATCCAAGCTGTCTGATTCATCATCTATTGTATTTACCAGTGTGCCATGAGGCCTCTCTACTATACCCGCAAACTGACTCATTCACTTTTTACCTTGTCTCAAAGGACATAGTTTTTTTTTTTTTTATGAAATTTGTCCTGCCTCTACGTTTTACTCCAGAATAGGGTTAAATGAAGGCTAACCATAGCATACTATTTTCTTCATAGGACTTTTGCATTTGAACCTCTCCATAAGTTTTTGTGTGTTATAGAAATATAGGCTATTATTATGAGGATCAAAAAATTAATAACAGGCAGGAACCCTAGAGGTCACTTAGTCCAACCTCTTCATTTTATATTAACTCCTTATATAGTATTAACATTTAAAACTTTGGTAGACATAAGAGAAAATCTAGTAAAAAGAGCATTTAAAGTAAATTATTTTTTTCTTCTTGTAACTAATCATTTTTAATTGTCCTAGGCATAAGCTATAGCTGGTTAGTTGACTTTTGATTTATCATATTTACTCATTCTTATATTTCTGTAGTATATTACACATAGCATGTATTCAAGAAATATATGCTGCTTTTTTATCACATATAGTAAAACCTCACTAGTGATTTGAAAAATCAGGAGAGCAGAAAATGATTATTTAAAAACAAGTGCTAGCTTTTGTATAATATTTTTAGTTTTGCAAAATAAGGATAGTTACCTCATTTTATCCTCACAATAATACAAGAAGGTGATATTATTATTGCCATTTTATAAATGATATAACTGAGGTAAGCAGAGGTCAAATGACTTTTCCAGAGTCACAGATACAGACATAGTAAGTGTTTGAGTTTGGAATTGAACTCAGGTCTTACTTGTGAAAGGTCTGAGTTATGTTTTATATACATATATATATATATATACACATCATTTGTATGTAACAAATATATATACTTAACATTTATGAACACATTAATATACTTATATACATGTACATGTAAGTACATATTTATATATTTATTAAAATTATGTTTCTGTACAGTATATTATATATATACATGCACAAGTATATATGAGTATTTTAAAAGAACTATAATTCTCTTACCATAAAATACACACACACATTTATATAAATATATATATATATATATATATATATATAACATTATAAAGTAAGATACATGTTGAGTGTTAAATATTTTTAAAAGCTAAGTTTATGACAGAGTGGCAAATCACAGTAAGGTATATTAATTGACATTAAAGTTCAAAAGTATATATTTTCCCACCGAAAAGAATTGATTTGAGAGACCAGAAATAAAATAATTTCTTGAGCCCTTGTTTAATAAAAATCCACTGATTGGCAATTGTGCACTCTTTCTTTTATGTCATCTTAACTACTTACAGATTTATTATTTTAAGCTTTTATTCAGTAACTCTTACATGTAAAAAAAGAATTTTTTAATGTTTTTAAAACTTAGAATTCCAGATTCTCTCCCTTCTTACCTCCTCACCCACCTCACTGGGAAGACAAGCAATTCAATATAGGTTATACATGTGTGGTTATGCAAAACATTTCCACAGTAGTTATGCTGTGAAAGACTAAATATATTTCCCTCCATCCTATCCCACCTCCCTTTTATTCTATTTTCTCCTTTGATGCTGTCCCTTTTCAAAAGTGTATGCTTTTCTAACTACCCTCTCCCTCAATCTGCCCTCCCTTCTATCATCCCCCCTCTTATACCCTTCCCCCTTACTTTCCTGTAGGGTCAGATACCCAATTGAGTGCATCACAGACATATATTAAGGTTCTATTATATATAAACAAGGAATTAATCAAACAGCAAGTATTTGTTAAATATTCACTTTGTGCTAGGTAGTATGATAGCCCTGGAGATAGAAGAGTAACAGTGAAAATAAATGAATAAACATTTTGTTGTGAAGTAGTTTACATTAGTTTTTCAGATAAAAAAAAAACATAGACAAAGAAATTAGATGTACAGTAATTGCTTAGGGGAGGTACCATGATCTGGCAGCATTAGGAAAGGCCTTTATGTAGAAGGTATTCCTTGAATTGCATCTTGAGGGAAATTAGGGTTCCTTAGAAAAAGAAGTGAGTAAGTAAATTATAGGTATGAGGAACAGCTATAACAAAGACATAGAGATAGGAACTGGAGTGTATGAGGAATAGGAAGAAGTCCAGTTTGACTGGACCATAAAATTGATGGAGTGGAGTAATTTCTAATAACATTGAAAAGCTAATTTGGAGCCAGATTAAAAAAAATAACTTTGAATGTCAAACGAGTTTGTATTTGATTTTCAAGGTATAAGAAGGAACCAATGGAGTTTATTGAGAAGAAAGATGTTACAGTCAGAACTGTGTTTATAGAAAATTACTTCAGTAGCAATGTAAGGAAATGTATTTGAATGGGTGTAATGGGAATGCAAATTTGGAAGATCTTCCCTGCCCCTAGGCTAAAATGCACCTGAAGCCTGGGGAGGGAGGCTTGTTTTTCAGTAGATACTTCTTGATTGGCCAGTGAGTCAATAAGGTTGTTACATTCTCTGAGCCAGGAGAAGGTTATATAAGCCCTGATGTGTAGCTTTGTTTTGGGACTCACTTTGAGAAGTGTTCTGTGATTTGATCTGAATTCTGGGAAGCTGTTGTTGAGAGTCCCCCGGCTTTGAAAAACCCAGATGTGGAAACCCAGATGTTGACTGGGTATGGATGTAATGGTTGGACAGTTTGGAAATCTGTCTACTTGATCTGTTTCTGTCTTGATAATACTGCCTGTATGCTTTGAAGTTCGGGGTGCTGACCTTTTCCCCCTGAACAAGGTAGACGATATATGTCTGACTGATTAAAATAAGTTTGTTAACCCATTTTGAGTTGCTTTCCTTTATCAAAGCAGATCCAAGAACCGTGTGAGCAACCACCCTAGGGACTCTGGGGTGCTTGCTGCTACAATGGGATGAAACTTTCTTTTTCAGAACCTTATTGCATTTTTTGATGAACAATTATTTTTCTCTGCTTTCCTCTCTCTTCCCCTGTTAAGACCAGACATATAAGGAGGAGAGAACCTTGTAATCTTGCTATATATGTGTGTGCATATGCATACATACATAGATACATACATAGACACATAAATACACAAATACATATCCATATAGATACACATATCTTCCATTAAATGCCAATGCATATGTAATATATGCATATGCACACATATGTATATATACACAATGCATATATATTTATACATGCGTATAGGTTACAAAGTTCTCTCTCTTCATATACATACATAAACACAAATATACATATACAACACACATACATAACACATGTATGAATGTTTGTATATGTGTATGCATGTAAAAATGTGCACAAACATACATGTATGAATGTCTTCATGTGTGTGCACATATACACACAGATACATACAAGTGTGTATACATGCATACATAAATTCTAATATTGGTCAAATCCAAATATGTGTACCTCATTTTGTATATGTAGTTCATTGCTTTTCTGTCAAAAATGAGCTGGAGAAGGAAATGGAAAACCACTCCCATATCTCTGCCAAGGAAACCTCAGATGGCATCATGATGTGTTGGACTGAAATAACTGAACAACAATAACTGCCCAGAAGTATAGGCTGGAAGTATAACAGCCACTCATGGGCCTAATACCTTTTCTAATTGTCCTGATCGTTTCTGACTTGGGTCGTTTTGCCTCTCCTTAAGCAGGCTGGTGTCCTGCCCCCTTTCAAGGGCTTACCATATTGTAAAAGACATAGGGTGGACACCTGAAGGCTTAGCACATTGTAAAGGGTGTTCCTGAACTTGTGTTGCACCCTTGTCGCCTTCCCTAGTAGTAAGGATTACACGTGTGTGTCACTATGATTGAATTAATGGAGAATTCTCTAGAGGCTAATGGCATCCTCTCTGATCTATTTAAGGACAGATTCATGTACCTAGAGCCTATTCTTAGCTTCCTATATTTGATCTGCAGTGAGTGTCCTGTACCTTGTAAAGCAAGGCACCTTATTGAAAATTTTGCCTCATGGAGACTTAAAGATATTTGAAAAATGAACTTAAACATTTTAAGGAAAAGTTAAGCAATTTTTTTTCATATCTACTCTCCCCACAGTGTTTCTGAGAACTTTCTTTATCTGGTTACTAGAAGTCTGGGAAGAGATAAAAGAAAATTTGCTTTGCACTTTGCATAACTACTAATTATAAGGCTCATTTAGAAATGGTAACAACCCCATTACCCAGAGGAAATATTTGCTAGCATAGATGCATTTTTGAATGTATCATTTTCCAACTTCAGTAGAGGTGAGTTTTGGGAAACACTTAACCTTCTCTGGGATCCTTCTCTTGATCTTACAACCAGACTAATGAAGTCCTAGATAACAGCAGGCATTCTCTCCAACTTGAGGATTTGTATATCTTTTTAAAAAAAGATTTAATGACGTATTGCAAATACTTTTGTGTATCAAGAAGAAAATGAAACCAAATAATGAATGGCTATCCATTCAGACTTCATAACTCTAATAAATGAAACTGTCTCTCATAGGATATTGAAGAACAATGACAAGAAAAACTATCCCAGAGTCTCTGCTATTTAAATAGTTGGTCTTTTCACCATAAATGTGACCCCAACTCAGAGGCTAAATGAGTCTCCAGATCTCATTCCCTCATGAAAGGAGAGCAGATTTCATGTCTCCAGGGCAAGAGAGCTATCTGTCACAGACTTCTTTTATCTGATTGAGCTGCCATAGCTATACCTTGCCTGTTCTGTGTATTCAGACCTTTTGCATCTATAATTTGCCAGCAGGAACCTGAAGGGGTATAATAAGAGTGCAGAGAGGGGTATAGTGAAAGCACATAAAGAACTGAGAAGTACATGAGGGACAGAAGAAAAAGCCTGCTTTATTAATATATCTATTGTATTTAATTGGACAACTTCTTAATTCAAGGACTCTGAGCCTTTATATAAAGAATTGCTGCTTAATTTATGGTGTTTTAAAAAATACTTGGTTTTTCATGTGATTTGGGTATATTTATGTACTAGCATTTATGTAGTCTAAGAAGTCCATAGATGATGCTTAAAAAAGAGAAAACAGCAAATTTTAATAATTAGCCTTACTCAATACCAGTAGATCAGTAGTAACCTGATCATCTTCTGTCAGTAACGGTTCTTAAAGCATGATCTGGGAATTGCTGGTATTCCCTGAGACACCTTCAGGGGATCTGAGAGGTCAAGACATTTTTATGATAATCCTAATATATTTTAACTTATGATAACTATCAAAACATATAACTCATGTAAAAATGCTCTCTGGAAAGGTCTTCAATAATTTTTAAGTGAGTAAGGAGGCTTGAGATTGAAAATTTTGAGAATCAGAAAATAAGATTACAGCTTGACTCCTGCCCTCAAAAAGGCTTCTGTTGCAATTAGAGAGAAGGAATTGATGAGGTAAATCAATGAGTAGTGCTGCAAGTGGCAGCTAAATTTTAAGCTGCTAGACAAGGGCTAAATATGCATGTGAGATTTTTGATATAGAATATCTCTAAAGTTCTGAAGTGTCATTATGGACTCCATTGTGCACAATCATGTTCAAATACATGATTCCAAATCATAACAATAAAACCTATTTATATACATTTTTCTTTACCACAACTCTGTGATGGAGGTATTGTGACTATTATTACTCCTATTTTTACAAATGAGGAAACTGAGACTTCTTCAATTCCTATGAAATTCTTGTCCATTCACAAGTTTTCCTGAGGCATCATAGGATTATATATTTAGAGATGGAAGAAACCTCAGAGGTTAGCCAGTCTGAACACATTATTTTTTTGGATGAGGAAACTGAAGCCCAAGGAATTTAAGTGATACTCCCATAGTCACACATGTAGTCTCAATATAAGAATATTAATAAAGGTTTTTGGATTTCTAGTCCAGTAATTCTTCCATTGAATACTCAATGACTCTGTAATCATTCTATCTTCCAGTTCATGTACTGATAGTTCTTCCCAGGGGACCATAAAGGACGTTCATTTGTTTTACCTTACTCCAAGCATATAAACAGTCTGTCTTCTCATATGTACATTATTTCTTTAAGATAGTGCATCACCTTTGTAATTGTTAGTAATACCAAGCATGACTCTTGCCCACCATGTATCTCTCATTGCTTTTTAGGTGATTTACAACTAAAACTCTTTGGAGACTACAGTATTCCATTACTAGCAGTTAAAAAATTCACTAGGAGATAATTGACATAAAAAGATCAACATTTCTTTCTAGTGGAAGGTTGGAGAACACTAAAAAGAACTTCAAAAGTTCCCAAAGTGACCCATTCTCATCCTCCTGTTTAATTCCAGGCCCACCTCACCCTCTATTTGCAATGTGTGTCCACAGTATGTATGCTGATGATGGATGCTGATGATAATGGATTTGTCATCCATTAACCTTCATAGTATAATTAGAAATAAAAGATAACTGTCATGGAATTAAGCCATAGAACTGTTGAGGAAGTTTTTTAAAAAAGCCACTCGAAGTTTAAAAATCCAAGCTTAAAGAAACATATTATAGATGTGTGGAGTTGGGATGGGGGAGAGAAAGAATGAAGGAATTTCAGTGAGGATAAGAATGAATGTGATCTATGGTGGACTGTGAGAAGAATGATGATTTTATTGCTAAGGAAATAAACACAAGGCAAAAATAATTCCCAGGCACTTTTTTGTTTATTTTAATTCCATGAGAAGCAATGCGTTGCAAGATAGCTCAACACAATGCTTCAGAACGTTAGGGCTCTGAACATCTTAACAACTGGGTGCTAAACATCCAATTCTTAAAATAATTTAAATTTAAAAGGTTATCTTTAGTTTTGCACAATTGTTCTCAATTTGGTCTCAAGGATACTTTATGCTCTTAAAAATTATTGAGGACCCCAAAGAGCTTTTAGGTTATGTGATTTATATTTATCAATATTTAACATACTTGAAATTAAATCTGATAATTTAAAAAATACTCACTAATTTTAAAGTAACAATAATAAAACCATTACATGTGAACATATAAAGCTTTATATAAAACTATATTTTTAGAACAAAAGCACTGAAAAGAATGGTACCATTTTTCATATTTTTTCAAATTTCTTTAATATCTGACTAAATAGAAGACAGCTGGATTTCCATATATGCTTTGACATTCAATGTGTTGTGATGTGTTATTTTGCTGGAAGTATATGAAGAAAATTGAGGCTCATATAGATACCAAGTTGTAAAATGGAAGAGTATTTAATGGACAAATAACATGGTAGCATTAATATAAAAATAGTTTTGAAGTTTTTAAAGGGTCTCAGGTATCCCCAGGGATCACTAGAGCTTACACTGAGAAGCAATGCTTTAATGAAAACCAAATTATATATGGAATGAGGATAAACATTTCATTGAGGATAAATATTTCATTATTTAATCTACAACTATTTATTGTGCACCCATTGTTTGCCTAGTATTTTTCTAAGGTCTTTTGGCTATATTAAAGAAGTATATAACAAGGCCTAATAACATATGATGCTAGAAAGTTATAATTTCAAGAGACTGTCAGTTTCTTATCTATGTGATGTAAAGAAATTTCCCAGAAATAATATTTGTAAAATGGCATATACCTCTGGAATGATGACACTATGATTAAATAAAATGTAAAGTAGTTTTGTGTTATAATTAATGGGAAGAAATTTTGAACTATGTACAATTTATTCATGTATAGGCTATAAAATCTAGTTGTGCTATTCTAGGTGCTGAAACTACCTGAGTGAAGATGAGATAATTAAATTGCATTTACAAGTCTTTGTTTTTTGCCCTTTGCCTTAAAAGACCCACTTATAGATGTCATTTACAATTCCAGCTCCTTGAGTCCTCAGATTTTTTCCCAGGGCAATATTGTTAATCATAATCTTCCCGTTGCCACACCCAACTTTCAGAATGGAATTGCTATTAATATTAGGGGTATGATAACCCCCTCCAACTTCCTACTCTTATCCTTCTTCCATAATTTCAATGGGCTTGTGAACTTACTAATGTGGAATATTACTACAATTGTGTAGCTCACAACCTACTTATTTTCTTCCTGAATAAAACTTGTCCATGTCCCCCAGTAAGTTATTAAAAGGGGCTTTACACAACATCTTGATGGCCTTATTCTAGATCCCTTAATGTTGAATGAATAGTCTATAGAGCATGTGGGTTGCCCTTTCCTTTTGTTATAGAATTAGCTTCTTTTTCTCATAATAAATCTCTCCAATAACATCCCTTTCGCCTCTTTCTCTATTCTGATGTACTTTTGAAGAATTATCTCTTTATCAGAATTACCCCCATACATATTTACACATATATGCCCAGTGTGTATGAATATATATGTGTGTATATATATATATATATACACATGCACACACAAATGTATGTGTGGATACAAATGTGTAAACTTATACATTTTTAATTGTTCTATTTATTAATCATATAATTGTACTAATTGGATTTTGTTCTAAATTTTTTTTTAGATTTATCTTCCCTTTAATTTCTGATGATTTTGTTTTATGGTTGTGAAGTTTTAAATCAAACCATAATAATGTTTAATATGCCTTATAAAGAGAAAAATATTAAATTTTCAAAGAAAATATATTATACATTTCCCAATTACTCCATGTTTATGCTTTTAAAAAATCACTCCTCAAACAACCTCCCCCAAAAGATGGCATGTTCAAAATTTAATTTCAGCAATTAAAAAAGATTAAAAGCTAATTGTGCCTTCCTTGAAATGTACATCCCTAGGACCCACTGAAAATTCAAGTTCCTTTGCCCTTTGTAATAGGTTACATTTTCTGCAGTGTTGAATTCACCTTTCTGTTTTACATTAACAGTTCTTTTTTACAAGTTCTTTATTATTGCCTAATTATGCCAAGCATTTAAAAATAAGTTCTTGTAAAAAAAATGACACAGTACACCAGTTTACCAGTATCATGGGTTACATCTTTCTCCTTGTTTATTACTAGGACTGTTTACTTTACAATAATTATTTTTAAAGGGTTCTATTTTATTTATTAGAGTACTTCTTAATCCCTTTAACCTCATTAGCTAGTATTCAATCATATGTCTCCCATTTTACAACATCCATGTAATTATTTCAGTTGTTCCCTCTTTTCCTTCCTAGTACAAAAAAAAAAAAAATACTAGTATGTGAGTGTGGTGACAATGTAGAAGAATTCTGGGTTGGGGGGAGGATACTTAGTTTGGACTAGTTTTGGAGGGGTGTGCAGAGAGGTGCTCCAAATCACCTCAGTGACTTCTTATCCCCAAATAAATACTTTATTTTAGGTTTTCTGCCAAGCCCTTCTAAGCTGTCTTATATGGTCCAGGCTCCTGCTATTTTTCATGGTTGAAAACATTAATAGAACACATCAGTGGGGGGGGGGGGGTTTTTAAATACTGAAAGTATACTTAAAGATTTGGCAGAAAGTGGGAGTTTGTTTCTTCTACAAAATTGAAATAAGAAAGACAAATAACTTTTGAGAAATGACAAAGAATTATATTTAACAGCTTTAAATGTTTTTTTTCCATATTTATGTTTTCTTACCTTGAAGCTTATCAAAAGTGTAAACTCTCTGATTGTACAGATTACAGAATTCTTCCTTAGTAGGAAGTTTTTTTTCAACTTATTTTGCTAGAAAAAATGTTATGTTTTTATGGAGCGAGTTATAGATAAGGAAGAAAGGAAAGTGAAGGGAATAAACATTTAGCAAGCACTTACAATATGAAAAGCGTTGTGCTAAGCTCTTTACAAATATTGTCTCATTTGATCCTCACAAGAATAATATGACCGAGGTACTATCATTATCCTCATTTAATAGCTGAGGAAACTGAGGAAGACAAAGGTTAAGTGTTTGCCCAGTTTCACTCAGCTAGTAAGTGTCTCAAGATACATTTGACCTGTCTTCAGGTCTTGCAAATCTATTAAATGTACCACCTAGTTACTTCTAAAAAATTAACATTTAGATAACAATAGACACAAAATGGAATAATAATTTAAAACTCCAGTGCATCTGTAATATTCTCGATATAGAGGCTACCTCTAACAATTCTTCTAAACCTGCCCATCTTATGAAACTTTCATCTATATCCTCACGTAAATATACCGAAGGCATCCATTCAATGAATTAAGGGACAAGGTAGATTTAATTGTATACTGTAGCAGCAACCACACTGGCATACCTGGGATGACAGCTAGGACAGAGTCTTAGGTCTTTACTAGTCAAGATAGCCATTTAAGGGATCAGCAATCTTTTTAAATTGCATTCATTAGTTCAGGGGAAAAGGCAGTACCCTGAACTTCAGGGAAAAATCAAGCAGAGAAATAAAGACCAAAAGACAGGGCTTTGACTGCCTGAATCAACTATATACTTTACATGCAGCCCTGGATCGAGAGAGCCTTTACATCTGAGCAGTAGGGAAGCTCTGAACATATAGTCACTCAGAATCTATACCAGGGAATCACTAGATTCTTCCCATAAGCAAGTCCCCAAAGCAAAATACCAACTCAGAGTATTTATATACTTCTCAGAGCCAGAAGGCATCACAATCTTAATGACTCGGTGCCTAACTAGAAATTAGTAAAAGGTGTGAAAGTCTTCCCACAAGCAAGCCTCCTCTAAGCAAGCTTTCCTTAGAGGGCTCCACATGAGGCCTATTAATGGGTGAGGAAGATCTTAAATTCCATTAACATTATATATACTTTAGTATTCATTGTGTCATCATTAAATTAAGGTCTCTATCTTATTTGTCAGATCCCCTATGTCAAGAGTTGCACAAGATAAGCCAGAATGGATTTCTTGCAATCTTCATTGTTTGAAGCAGCTTTCAAATGCATGAGTTAACAGATTTTGTTTGAGTATATAAGCAGCTGAGTCACTGGAACACACAGTTAAGAACAATTTTCAAACTGTGTTAAGTTGCATAGGAAGACATGTGCTACACATATAGGTAATGTGTTCTATATGTGTTGACTAAGTACAGCTGAAGGGGAGACATGGATAGCTTTCTCTTGCTTAATCTATTGCTATCCCATGTTGGCTGGGACATAATAAATATGTCTGAATGGGCCATAATGCCATTTTTTCTCTTAGTGAACCAGAGCCATAAACCTCTTTAGTCTGTTCTTTAGGAAAGGAATTGCTAGAATAGAATTATATCCACTTCCACTTCACCCCAAATATTGTTAGTCTAGGGGCACCATTTTAAGTTTCAAAAGTAAAACAAACAAGAACCTGCTAGCTTCCTTGCTCATTAAAACACAAATAGAGAGGGTTACCCAAGCATGAATCTGTGGCCTCAATTTCTCTTCTACAAATGCTAGTTGTTCAAAATACAAATGGGGGAGTAAGTAAATCCACTTATCTAAGTAAATAACAAACAAATTTGAGAAGTTCTATAGATTAGAACGTGCCAGAAAATTCATGAATGCTTGCATGAATGAATGAGTTCTTTTATTTTTTTTTCCAAAAATTTTATTTTGGACTCAAATACCAGAGCACAAATAGAGAATAAAAAAACAAATAAAAACATATCATAAACTTAAATATTGAAACTTAAATATAAAGTTAGAAAGAAATAAAAGCATGTCATGTCTACAGCAGAACATGAGAGGATTCAAAATATTAACAATAAATTTTCATTTCAAGAAAGCCTATGTGATAAACAAGTTGTGTTGAGAATTGTCCATCTTTGCTTCTTTGTGAATTTTCTTTTGTTCTCTGCTGTGCAACTTTTTTTTTTTTGTTCTTTTAACCCCCTTCCCTCAATCCCCCAGAAGGTCACAATAAAGTTTGGATATGTTTCTATATAGCTATAGATCTATACATACACATATACATACACTTTCATAAACCTATTCTACTCCTCACCTTTGTTTTTTACATATGATTATATTTCTTGTTTCCGATCCCTTCTGCCTCCTCTACTTCACTTCTATACACTACATTGCCTCCTATGATTTGCCTACCCCCCTCCAAGGATCCTTCCCCTATCCTCCCTTTTTCCATAAATCTAAACATGCTTCTATACCCCTATTTACCTATTCTCTCACCTTCCTGTCCAAATATTCCTCCCTTGTCCTCTTCCCCCTATCTATGCCCCTACTATTTTATTTCTTCTGAATTTACAAGACTATTATACTCTTCTAAATATATATGTATTGTTCTCTCAAATCCATTCCCTATGAAAGTAGGTTACCAGAAATACCAGTCCTCCTCCCCGATGATTCCTCTGTAACAATTCTCCCTTTTGCACCTCAAACATTACTCTTTTTAGCTGTTCCTAAATGATTTTACTTTTTAAATTCATATCATTCCCAGGTTTACCCCAATCTTTCTTATAAACTACAAAATTATTGATAAGAATTTTAGATAACCATTTTACATATATAAAAAGTAAACAATCTGTCCTTATGGGTACCTTATATTCAGTCTTTGTTATATACCTTTTATTTCTCTTGGTTCTTAAATGGTGAATCTTCTATTAAGTTCAAGATTTTTTAAAACAAAGTATTGGAAAACTGAGAGTTTATCAAATGTCCATATTTTTTCATTCAGGATAATATTTAACTTTGCAGGGTATGATATTTTTGGCTGGAGTTCCAGTTCTTTTGCTCTTTGATATGTTGTATTCCAAGATCAATGGTTCTTTTTTTTAATTTTTTGAAATTAATTTGTTTGTTTACTTTTAGTTTACAGGATTCAATTTCATAATTCCTTGACTTTCACATTTTGTCCCCCTCCTTGCCCTCCCTCCCATTGTGGCATATGGTCAAGTATAGGATCTGTAAATACTTTCACATTTTACATTAGTCAGGTTATAAAGATGGATTGTATCAGATGGAATGAAAAATGGTAAAGAGGACATAAAACCAAACAAGAAAAGGAAAAATATCAGGTATTTTATTTCCATCTGGCTATAAACTCAGTTCTTTCTAGTTCTTTTGCTGGATGCACACATTTCTCTCCATCATGAGTCTTTTGGGATTGACTTATATCATTGAACTACTTTTTTTTTTTTTAATTTCTGGGCTATGAAGTGGTAGCCCCAGGAGTATTTGCTGTCCAGGACAGGGGCCCCTGTATTTGATTCTTACCTTGTTCTTTCAAGTCCCAGCATTTTGGTGATAGGCCTGGTAGTGGCCCTTGTGGTTCATCAGGCCCCTTCCAGGCCTGCCTCTGTGTCTACTGGCAGTGCCTTCCGGGCCTCCCTATGGTTCTTTGTTGTCCCTGCTGCTAGGTCTTGTGTAGTTCTTATAGTGGCATCATGATATTTAAATCACTTTAATCTTGATGCTTTTAATATTTTTTCCTTGAGCTGGGGCTTTTGGAATTTGACTATGATATTCCTATGAGTTTTCCTCATAGGATCTCATTTAAGTGGTGATGGATAATTTTTTTCTATTTTTACTTTCCCCCCTTTTTCCAATATTTCAGAACAATTTTCTTTGATTCTTTCTTTTATTATTGTGTCAAGATTGTTTTTGATCATAATTTTCAGTTAGTCCAATTATTTTTAAATTTTCTCTTCTTGATCTATTCCCCTGAATCTATTGTTTTTCTAATAAGATATTCACTTTCATTTCTATTTTTTTTCATTATTCATATTTTGGTCAATCATTTTTTTTGATCTCTTATAATTTCACCGGCTTCACTCTGCCCAATTCTAATTTTCAAGGTGTCATTTTCTTCTTTAAGATTCTTAATCTCCAGTAGGTGGAGTCAAGATGGCAGAGTAGAAGCAGAACCTCCCTGCTACTCTGGCTTCCACCTTCCCCAATCCATGTAAAAAGGGGACTCTAAACAAACTTTGGAGCTGAAGAACCCACAAAACGACACAGAGAAGCTAACCACCTGCTGAAGACAGCCTGGCAGTCTGGCAGGAAATGGCCAGCACGGTGCTCTGGGAGCCGAGCCCAGCCCCACTCCGAGGCTTTAGACCCAAGGTGGGCCTGACCAGCCACCAGCCGGAGGGACTGCAGATCAGCAGCAGATGTGGCCATTTCCAGATTTATCAACACATAGATGAGAAGGACAAAGTGAGAGGTCAGTGCAGTCTGGACTTTGGGACCCAGTAAGTGAAAGTGCGTGGCTTTTGCCCCTGGGTGAGAAGCTGCTGAGACCCCAGCACATCCAGCCAGCACTATGTGGCATCTTCAGTTCCTGGACTGCAGAGTGTAGGGGGACCAAGCACCAGTCTGAGGAGTAATCGCTCTTGCTTCAACCTGATTGGATCTGGACTGCAGTCTATGGTGGAGGTCCTGGGGTGTGTGTCCAGCTTGCCAGAGCATGTGGAAACCTCAGAGAGGGCACCCATCTAATACCTCAGGCAGCTGAGAAAACCCCAGCCTTTGGGACAAAAGCTCCCCTGTCTGGTGGCAGAGTCCTAGTGTGGCAAAAAGCCCAGGGGGCAAGTGACTGAGGGACTACATGACCAGGCAAAGGAAACAAAGAAGACAGAAGATTCTAACATTAGACTCCTATTTTGGAGACAAAAGGGAGCAAAGCATGGAACAGGAAGAAGACAGTGAAGTTAGAACTCCTGCCCCAAAAGCTTCAAAGGAAAATACAAGCTGGTTACAGGCCATAGAGGACCTTAAGAAGCAGATAAGAGAAGTGGAGGAAAAACTGGGAAGAAAAATGAGAACAATGCAAGAAAATTGCAAAATGAGAGCTTGATTGAGGAAAATAACAACTTAAAAAACAGACTAACTAAAATGGCAAAAGAGGCTCAAAAAGGCAATGAGGACAGGAATGCCTTAAAAAGCTGAATTTGCCAGATGGAAAAAATAATCTCAAAAGCTCGCTGAGGAGAATCATTGCTTCAGAATTAGATAAGAGCAAATGGAAGCTAATGACTTTATGAGAAATCAAGATGTTGTTAAACAGATCCAAACAAATGAAAGAATAGAAGGCAATGTGAAATATCTCATGGGAAAAACCACTGCCATGGAAAATAGATCCATTAGAGATAATTTAAAAATTATTAGACTACCTGAAAGTCATGATCAAAGTAGGAACCTAGAAATCATCCTCCAGGAAGTCCTCAAAGAAAACTGCCCTGATGTTTTAGGACCAGAGGGCAAAATAGAAGTTGAAAGGATCCACCAATCACCTCCCTTTTGAAAAAGATCCCAAAAAGAAAAGTGCTAGGAATATTATAACCAGGTTCCAGAATTCCCAGATTAAGGAGAGAATATTACAAGCAGCCAGGAAGAAACAATTTGAATATTGTGGAAACACAATCAGGATAACCCAGGATCTGGCAGCTCCTACACTAAGGGATCGAAGGGCTTGGATTATGATATTCTGGAGGTCAAAGGAGCTAGGATTAAAACTAAGATTCACCTATCCAGGAAAACTGAGTATCATGTTTCAGGGGAAAATATGGTTATTCAGTGGAATAGAGGACTTTCAAGCATTCTCGCTGAAAAAAAAAAAACAAGAGTTGAACAGAAAATTTGACATTCAGATACAAGAAGCAAGAGGTGCATGAGAAAGTGAACAGGGAAAAGAAGTCATAAGGAACTTATAAAAGTTGAACTATTAACATTCCTACATCAAAAAACAATAATTGTAACTTATGAAACTTTTCTCAGTAGTAGAAGGGAATAGAAATATATATATACATATATATATATAATGTCTAAATATGAGGGTATATGGGCATATGAATACATATGTGAATGTGTTTATATATGTTTACAGACATATATTGATAGAGGGCACAGGACCAATTTAACAGGAAGGGATGATACTTAAAAGGTGAAATTAAGAGGTGAGAGAGAAATATAATGAGAGGAGATGGGGAGAGACAGAATGGGGTAAACTATCTCATATAGAAGAGGCAAGGGAAAATGGTTACAATGGAGGGGAAGAATAGGAAGGCAAAAGGGAATGGTTCAACCTTATTTCCATTGAATTTGGCTTGAAGGGAATGAAATACACACTAAATAGGGTATCTCACCCTCCAGGAGAATGGGGGTTGAGGGGAAGAGAGGGGGTATGGTAGAAGGGATGGCAGGCTGGGGAGGAGGGAAGTTGGAAGCAACCACTTTTGAAAAGGGATGGGATCAAAGCAGAGAATAGAACAAGAGGGAGGTGGGATAGGAGGGAGGGAAATATAGTCAGTCTTTTACAATATATCTACGATGTCATTGTTTTGCATTAGCCACACATTTACAACCTACACTGAACTGCTTATTTTCCCAGTAAGGGTGAGTGACAAGGGAGGAAGGGAATGAATCTGGAATTCAAAGGTTTAAAATCAAATATTCAAATATATATACCATTATTAATACTACTTAACATGTAATTGGGAAATAAGATACACAGGCACTGGGGTATAGAGATCCACTGGAAAAGTTGAAAGGAGTATGGGAGAAAATATGGGAGAGAGCAGATTGGAGGAGGGCATATCCTGTGGGACTGCTATTTTGGGGTGGTGGGTAGGGGAAAAATGGGTAGAAAATTTGTAACTCAAAATCTGGCAGAAATGAATGATGTAAATCAGAAGTTAATAAAGCATTTGAAAAAAAATAAAGTTTCTTAATCTCCTTTTCTAATCGGTTAACTTTCCTTTCATACCCTTCTTGTATTCCTTGGATTATTCTTATTTTCTTTTTTAGTTTTTCCTCCTTCTCTATCATTTGATTTTTGAAGTCTTTAAAAATCTTCTATGAATTCTTTTTGGGCAGGTGACTATTTAACATTACTCTTTGGGGGTTTCTTTACTTCAATATCCTCCTCTGAGAATGAGCACTGGTCATCTCTTTTCCCATAATAGGTTTCTAGAGTTGGATTCTTTTTCCTTTGCCTCTGCATTTTTGAGTGTGTGTGTGGTGATATTCTAATTATTTGTAGTCATCTGTAGCCCTGGGGTGAGGGAAATGGTGCCTCTTTCCACAGATCTTAAGTTCTTCCCTTTAGCCTTAAACAAAAGCCAAACCTCCAGCCTCCTGTAAGTGCCCACAGCCAGGGGCTTTCTGACCTACTCCTTTTGCACTCACAAGGCTTGTGCTAGTTCCTTTTCACCCCTGTCACTCTCTGCAGCACAGCTGGGTCTGGGGTTCCTGGTCAGCAGGCATTCCCTTGATCTTCCTGGACTCAGATGCCCAACTCCCCTCACTATCCCAGGGGTAAAAGTTTGGGTGGCTGGGGCTGAGGCACACTCAACTAATCCCAAGGCTTGCCACTTGTTGAAGAGACTAGCCACTTGCAGTTAAAATGGAACCTAGCCTGGGGGTGTTTACTCTTCACAGGGATAAAACCTCCTCTTAGAATTTTTCTTCTGATCTCCAATTGTCCAGGGAGGACCCTGGCTATGGCCCTGTTCTTATTTATCTCCACCCACAATTCATTTTTAACTCTTTTGTGGAGGAAAAACTTGGGAGCTTGGAATTTTCTGACCCACTCCACCATCTTCCCAGAATCCTCTCCCAATGAGTTCTTTTAAATAGGAGCAAGGTGAGATCTCACTCAACCAAAAGAGGGTACCTAATCTCATCCAAGGAAAATGTTCCTTAAGTCTCTAGACTGTGAAGGTAGAAATTAGGGACCTGCTGAAGATCCAGCAGCATCCTATATATCTGTCTGACAAAGTCAGTCTCTCTCTTTCTCTCTCTGTCTCTGTCTCTCTCTCGATATGTATACACACACTCATACACACACATATACACATATACACATACATACACATATATGATGTGTATATCAAGTAGCTCCCCAGGAAAGTCTGGAACCATAGGTATTCTTTCTCAAAGCAGGGATGAGGAATGTACATCCTCACCAAAGCTCTTCCAATAGCTCTGCTCCTCATGCATTCAATTAAGAAATACCAGCAGCATTTTCTCCATTAATCTGGAGTCAAGTTGTCCCATCAGTATGCAACACAAGGCTTTCATGCCTCAAACAAACCTGGCTGTGAGTCATATTGCAACAAATTTTACACATACTTCCAACATAACCCAGTAAAATTTTCCCATGCTTTACAAGTTAATTCTATATAGCAGCCCTTTAATTAGCATCTAAAAATGAGAAAATATCTGCACAAATTGATTGGATTTTAAGACCATGATTTAAATAGAAATATAAAGTGTAAAACTGACCTTCAAATTTAACTAAATTGTGTGTGTGTTTATGTGTGTGCTGGCTTGTTTGTTTAGTTATTTTTCAGAGGAATTCACAGGGCAGTGGATGACTGATCTCAAGGAGTAAATGAATCAATTTATTTCCATCTAATATTCTAACAAATGAATTTTCAGAAATCAATTATATCTCCTTTGGGCTCTCTAACTTCATCTATTTCTTCTGTTAAAAAGTACCCCAGTCAGTAAATAAAATAGTCAGTCAGTCAACAAGCTTTATTAAGCACTTAAAATGTACCAGGCACTGATTGTGCTAAGTGCTGGGGTTAGAAAGCAAAACAAAAACAATCCTTGATCTCAAAGAACTTACATTGTTAAGGAATAGAGATCATAATTCTGACTCCTAAATATGTGTTTTTAAGAAATATAGAATGAGAAATTGTCCTTTCTACCCATAATATGTTTTGGTATTTTAAGAAGTAAGACTTAAAGATACTTAATGAAAATAAGATATCATTGAAAATATGTAAGATTCTGACTGCCCCAGCTTGATGCAGGCTCAATGCTTCTTATACATCTGAAGTGACTGGACCTTTCCTTCTAAATCAAAGGTTATTAACCTGGCATGTATAGAGACCCTTATTAAAGGGTACATACATAGATTTCAGGGGATCTGTGACCTTGGATGGAAAAATACATTTTTTTTTTATTTCACTAGTCTCAAATTGAAATGTAGCATGTTTTTTAGTTGTTTACAAATATAATTCTGAGAAGAGTCCATGGAATTCCCCAGACTACCAAGCAGTTTCTTGATACAAAAAAATGGTTGCGAATCTCTGAGTTTAAAAAAAAAAAAGGAGAATCTCTGCTTTATACTCATTGCAAGAAGATGGTTATGTATCTTCCACTTTGAAGCATAGATGAAAACAGCTAATCCATGTAATTGTTTAATCAATTAAATCAGGTCTCTGATTCTGATTCAACTTGGTTATCCAGTATTTCACATTTTTATGTCTGTTTGCTTCATGACAACTTTTGAATGAACTGATGCAAAGTAATTTGAGTCCATTATTAGAGTGTTTGAAGATATGCCATAAATTTCATGTCTGGTTTCAGCTGCAATTTTGCAAAATTAAAAAAAAAGGAAAAGACACTTGATAACATTTCCAATTGACTACACTTCCAATTATAAGGCAATAACTGCTATTGTGACTCAGTGGTCTACTTACCCTAGAAGTAGACTCAGTGACTGGAGCCTACTCACTCTGAAACATCTTGTTTACATGCCAGCTTCCATCTGCTATTGATTGATTCTGGGGGCGTCCACTTTGAGGACTGGCCCAGGATGGCCAGGCCTCATTACCCTTCTGCTTCTGTCTCCCAGGACTTTACACCATGCCACTAAGAGGTATCTTCTCCTCTCCTTAAATGCTTTTCAGTTCCCTTAATGGATTTTCTTCTCCCAAGAGGATATGGCTCCTTGAGAGTAGGGACCATCTTTCTTTCTACTTGCATTCTTACTTTCAGTGTTTAGCACCATGCCTGGCACACTAAAAGTGCTTAATAAATACCCATTGGCTACCCAATTCTGGATGGGCCATAATGCCAATTGGCATGATATTGGGACTGCAGCCATATATAATGGATTCAAGAAAGTTCTATTAATCACAGAATACTAGTGCCAAGGATACAGTTGTCTTGATATTCATGTGATGAGGCCACTGATTTCACCATATTGTATTTATGTACTTATGACTACCTCGAGTAGGAAATTTCTCTGGGCAGGAATTATCGCCTTTCTTGAGAAATATTGAAAGAAAGCAGGTATGTTTATTTTCAAGTGAGAATAGTTGTTTTAAATTGTAGTACATGAACACAATGAAATATTACTAAGCTATAAGAAGTGATGGAGATAAAGAATAGAAAGAAGCATGACAAGGTCCATAAAAAAGTACAAAATAAGGTAAGTAGAACTAAGAAAATATGCAATCAATCAACAGATATTTATGTACCTGATATATATTAATACTGTGCTAAGAGCTAGGGATAAAGAAAAAAAAAAGAAATAACACCCTTCACTTAAAGAACTTACATTCTACTGATGAAAGCACCATGCACATATATAGACACAAAGAAAAATAAATGCAAGATAAAATATCAAATATAAAATGACTCCAACAATTTAAACAAAAGCAAAACAAAAAAAAAATTAAAACTGAATTGTTCATAGCTATATTGACAAAGAATGACCCCAAAAAAAGGAGAATGTACCACAATAACACTAGCAATATGTTCAGAGCACCCACAGTGGCTATGAAAATGCTGGCATAGTTCTGAATCACAAAATGTAACAGACTTTCCATATGAAAGATAGAACCAAAACTTTTATTCAGATACCAGCATAGACATTGGTACATATTACTAATCCAGTGAGCACCAATATCCCTAAGCCTTCCCTCCATCAGCTTTTCAAACAAAACAAGCTCCATCAAGCAAAAATCCTCCTCTCTCAATCACTGCTAGTTACTCTGCCTCAACTCTGCCTGCTCCCAAATCTATTTGTGCTCTGCTCCTTCCTATTCTACCCTTCCTGTTCCACCCTTTCAGCAAGCTCCTCCCACTGTAGGCTCCATTGATGCTCACACTTCAGGTGTGTAGGCAGAATGTGAGAGTGTGGGAATGATGAGACATGAGCCAGGTGGGAAGTTGTCTAGGCTTTACTTATCTGAGGGTAAGGGTTTATATACTAATAATAATAAAAGTGATTACATCTGGTATTCTACCTCCTAATACTTTATTCCATTGTGTGCACATATGATCACTTCTCTTCTGTAATCACTCCCTGTTCCCTTGCTAATCAAGGAAAGATGGTGGAAAAATCACCCTGAGCAACAATCAGCCCTCATGAGGAGTAGGGCCTAGGGAAATACAGACCCAGATTGTACCAATGACTGGATTAGTTCAGTACTGTCCCTCTACACTCCATATGATTACATTTGGCCTGTTAAGGGCAGGGAAGGATTTCAAATTCCCTTAGACCTATTAAGGGGCAGGGAAGATCTTCAAATTCCTTTTACCATTAAAACCTTTCCTTTTTTGCAGTGTTTGGGACTATTCACACAAAGCATAGCCTATACCATCAGTTAAGGATGACTTATTAGTGGGTTTTGATGACCCTTTTCCTTTTTTTTTATTCTTTGCTATGAATGATGGATCTCTGGTAGTAGGAGAAAAAAATTGACATACTGTGCAATGGAAGCCATATTTATTTTAAAGATATGTATTTTTTTCATAAAGTGAAGGAAGCTGCCTTGATTTTATTTTTTAATTCTTTTTTTTAACTTTTTAATTTTATGTAATACAAATTGTTCATTTTATTTGTTGTGATATTCTTTACTCCTTGTTTGGTCATGAACTTTTCCCTTATCCATAGATCTGAAAGATTTTTTTTCCCTTTCTTTTATAATTTTGTTTTTGATATCCTATTTATGTCTACTTCATGTAACCATTTGAAACTTATTTTGACATGAATATTACATATTAATTTAAGCCTAATTTTTGACGGAGTGCTTTCCAGATGCAGAGTGTACAATAGGATGTATTTGTTTTTGGTATAACCAATGTAGTAATTTGTTTTCCTTGATTATACATATTTGTTATAAGAGTCTTGTTTTTAATTTGTGTTTTGAAGTTGAGGGTGGGGTGGTTAAGAGGGAGATAAAGAAAATATATTTTTAATTGAAAAAGTAAGAGGATCACAAAATGATTGATAGCACTTTTAAAGCCAAAAATGTGGTTAACATTATTGGAATCATTCATTTGAATGTAATATTTTCTTGAATCAGTCAAAGCTAAAATCACAAGATTGATTTGGCATAGCCATAAAGATAATCTGCTATTTAATAAATTCAAATTAATTTTGCACCTCTCAACTATACCATAGGATCCCACTATTTTAGAAATGAAAATGACCTTTGAAAGTATCTACTCCAATCAGATTATTCAAAAAAGAAAGAAAATGAAATCCAGAAGGGGAAAGTGTCTTTATTAAGGTCAGTTAGCTAGTGGTTTAGCTAGGATTATAATATTTAACTCAGTGAGTAGCACTAAGGTAGCACTAAGGTCTATGTAATAAAGCATTGTCTGTCTTTATTGTTTTAACTTTTCCAGATCCAAGGTGAGAAGGGATTTCAGCAAATGGTAACTATATATCAAACTTTCCTGGGCAGATTTTATTTAGTGATGACTCTGTAGATGTCAAATCAAAAGGGAGAAAAAGACTGGGAAGACTGAATCACATTCAATAGAAAATGCTACAAAGAAATACCAGATCCTTTCTTTTTCTTTTAATATTTTGGTGGCAGAAAGAGGAGTGAACTGTATTGTTCCTTTCTTGACCTGAGTAATGCCATTTAAGAATAAACTTCCATTTCAAGTATAAATAGGGAGTCACAATGAGCCCTTATGTTTTGTCTTCCTTTACCTTTCCCCTCCTGTCCTATTATTATGAAAAATCAAAGAAAAAAATAGTCCATCCTATCTTGAATTCACAAGTCTAACAAAGTATCAGATTAGAAAATCTCTGTATCCCCCTCTTTGTAACACAACAAACTCAGAATGACTCAGTGTTCTCTATACAGTATAATTATGTATAGAAAATATTTTATATGCAAATAACTTGCCTTAAAAAGACAAACTTGTTTAGGTACAGATACTTTTCTCCACTTAGGCTTGTAACAATCTATTTTACTGTCTTATATTCTAAAATTTAATAAGTGAGTTATTACATTAGAACAGAAACATTGAATCAGAAGCGAAAGAAGCTACAAAATGACCTAATTCAACCCATCACTTTTTATAATGAGGGAACTAAAGCCCATAGAACATAAAAAGTACTGAAGAGGTTACCCATAAAGAGGGTTAGGGTTGACCTGGGATTGAATCTGGGCTCTGATACTTAGCACCACACCCAGAAATAACTGGCCTTGTAACCTTGAGCAAGTTATTTAACCCTGATTGCTTGAGAAAAAAAAAAGAAAGAAAGAATATTGCTTACACTTCCAGATGGGTCTGTCCTTATCTTCCATTCTTCAGAATGTGCACATGTCCATATTCTCCAAAATAACCAAACAGGACCAAAAACTTGAGTTCAGGCTGAGCACAAAACAGCCTCCTAGATGTCTGACCTAATGGGACCTGAGAGGTCAGGCCCCCCAAAAAACACACGCACAAAAAAACCCACAAAACAAACAAAAAACCCTGCACTTCCATGGTGCTAGGGAAAGAGAGAGGTTTATGTAATTTCCAGTCGCAGCAGGAGAAGAACTTGAGATTAGCACTGTTTCCAGTATCAGGGAACCATAAATATGAAGAGGTTACCCATAAAGAGGGTTAAGGTTGCTCTGGAGACCCCAAAATACCAACAAGCCAGGTCCTGCCAAATGAATTCTACTCAAATCTTCTCTCAGCCAAAGAAAAATAAAGTTTATAAAAAGTTGGCTTGCATTGGACACAGAGTAAGCCTGTGCTTGGTGCTCTCACTATTCTATGGTGCTCTCCCAAACATGGAAACAAGATGCGGTCTTATATACAGAAGGTTGTGGGAGGAATCTAGAGGTGGTCTACAGGAGGAATTTGGGGAAGGTCTGCAGGAGGAGTTAATGAGGTCAATGAGTGATTAAAGGGTGGGAGGCCACCTGGAGACTACAGACCTTGGTAGACTAGGTCAGTTCAAGGGTAGATTGATATTTTGATAGGCTCAAGGGTGGGAAGTCTAGTGAGAATGGGAAGTCTAGTAACAGTGACTTGGGCCTAGCCACAATTTGCAAATGCCTCATCAAATGAGGTGATTTTATCAGAGTTCAAGGAGGGGTTCCCAAACCCTGTACCTCAAGCACTCAAGGAGAGCTGGATGGGGTTCCCAGAGCCCATACCTCATCAGTAGGAATTGCTTGTTGGATTGGATTTTTCTTCCACATTCAATAAAATGAAACTGAATTTAATTAAACAAACATTGATTAAGAACCTATTATCTGTAAGGTTTTATGCTAGATTTTCTGGGTATTAAAAATATTCCTTGGGGCAGCTAGGTGGCACAGTGAATAGAGTACTGGCCCAGGAATCAGGAGAGCCTGAGTTCAAATCTGGCCTCAGACACTTAGAAAAAAACAGCCCTGTGACTTTGGGCAAGTCACTTAACCCCAATTGCCCCTCCAAAAAGAAAAAAAAAATATTCCTTGTCCTCAAAGGTAATACACTCAATTGCAGAATAAGAAAGTATACAAAATCATTGGAATAGAAAGAATAGTAATGACTAGGGATGAGGGTAGGTGGTAGACTGCTGTGAGGAAGGTTTCACAGAAAACATAGTTCTTGATCTGATGAGCCTTTAAGGGACCTAAGTATACAATACAATAGATGTTTGAGAGTTCCCTTCAGGCAAAAATGAACCCTGAAGTTCACACTAGATTAAATAATGATCAAGAAATTTAATGTTTGGGCAGCCAGGTAGTACAGCCAGTAAGAGCACCGGCTCCAGTGTCAGAGCTCCAGTGTCAGGACGACCTGGATCAAATCCGACTCAGATACTCAGCACCACACCCAGAAATAACTGGCCATGTAACCTTGAGCAAGTTACTTAACCCTGATTGCTTTAAAAAAAAAAAAAGGAAATTCAATGTGAAACTAGAGTTGTAGGGCATAAAGGAGTGAGACAGAAGATCCCTGAGATTAAAATTGGAAGTGGATTTTATTACTGCGGGACTGCTGGGGTCACATACCCAGATCAGACAGTGAGTTGGCATGAACAATATGCTGGTTTTTAAAGAGATTACAATAGTCAGGTTATGTAAGCTGGAACTACAATCTGTGATTGGTCAGTGTATATTTGAAGTGTTTTCCTAGGCTGACGGACAGGGAACCCAGAATGGGTGGAGATAGGGAACACCTGGTAGGGGGGTAGGGGGGGAAGGGGACAAGAAAGAATGGAGCAGTGATTTTACCCTAGGCTAAAATTCCCACCCACGGGGATCCATTAGGGGAGGGAAGGGTGGAGTTGTGCTGAAATTCCTGCTCACAGATCAATTAGGGGAGGGAAGGTGGAGTTGTGATCAAAAGAGTAAGTTACTATTTCCCCAGAACTGGAAATAAATGAACCAAACCTCTTTCCTCCCCGAATGCCAGTTCCAGCACAGGGTAGACTCTCAATAAGATTAATGAAAACTAGGAATAATTACATCTTTCTAAGTTCTAGGTCCAGAGTTAGTAAGAAGAGAAGTGTATGGGATGAAAAACCCCATTAAAATTTTAATCAAAAACATGGAGGTTTCTCAGGATAAAAACAGGAAATTTTGATTCTATTCACCTGTGAGAAGAGGGCAGTCCTCTCCATTAAGTGAGAGGAGAAGTGTTACAGAAGACAGAACAAGAATTTATACCCTAATATAATTGAGCCCCCTCCCACTGATGTCCCTTCTGCCATTGGCTGGGAGGTGGGTTTACAATATAAGCACAAAATCTCCTCCAATGATAAGTAACAACGAAATGGGGGATAGCCAATCTAAAAGTATCTATCCTTTGGCAACCGCCAAAGTGAAGAAGGGGGAAGGGCTCTAAGAGATTCCTAAGAGCTTAATGCTGATTAACAGCAAGGGAAAAGGGCAAGGGTCCTGAACAATCTGAACAACTTCGATGTTCATGTCCTTATCTGGCAAATGCTAAAGTGAGGGAGGGGAAAAGGTCACAAGCAAAGGTGGTTGTCAAAAACCCCTAAAGAGCCTAATGCTGATGTTGCTGTAGTGAAGAAGGGGGAAGGGTGAAACTGAAACTCCAGCCTGCTCCCACAAGAAACCTTATGGGCTGAAAAGTTTTCACCTTCCCCATTCAAAGAGCTCCCTAGAGAAATCTCCATTATAGCCAAAAGGCAACAGGACAGCCAGAAAACTCCTGGATAAGGACCTTGGGAGCCCCAAAGGAGTGGTGGCAGATTCAAATTGTATCATGCCAACACCTTGAGTGCCAGTGCCATATTCAATAACTCAGTGCTTCAAGGCTCAGAGAAGACCAGGTCTGGGAAGTCTGAGGTCTTTGATACTGCAGCAACTGAACCTCAAAAATCCAGGAAGACCTGTCTGAAAGAAGTGGAGGTCAGTGAGAGACCCCAGGGGGATCCAGGGCAAGTCCAAGAAGGGCAAGTTCAAGCAAGTTTTGGTTAAAATGCAAGACAACAATTTAAACCAACAGGAAAATTATTTAAAAAGTTTTCCCCCATAGGGAGGTGCCAAGAAAGCTCCCTAACTACACTAGTCAATTGACTTACTATGTGATTCTAGGAGGGTAAAAAATGAGTTCATTTCCTCTCCAAAATATCCCCTATTTGTTGACTGATGACTACAATTTTAGCACATGTGCTTCATTCTTTAGCTTAAATCATTCATGATAAAGGCAAATGCCTCAAGATAGGTAACTTTTTATTCTTGCTCATTATATATTTATTTATATGTTGGTTTCTTCTCTATATGCTTTTTTAAAAAAGGGTTTATTGGGGGTGGAGCCAAGATGGCTGAGTAGAAGCAGGACCTCCCCACTGCTCTGGCTTCCACCTTCCCCAATCCAAGTAAAAAGGGAACTCTAAACAGACTTTGGAGCTGCAGAACCCACATAATGACACAGAGAAGCTAACCTCCCACTGAGGACAGCCCAGCAGGCCAGCAGGAATTGGTCAGCACAGCACTCTGGGAGACAAGCCCAGCCCCATGCCAAGGCTTTAGCCCCAGGGTGGATCTGACCAGCCACTGGCTGCAGGGACTTCAGATCACCAGCAGCTGTGGCCGTTTCCAAAATTATCAACACATAGATGCGAAGGACAAAGTGAGAGGTCGTACAGTCTGCACTTTGGGACCCAGTAAGTGGGAGTGCATGGCTTTTCCTCCCTGGGGCAAGAAGACGCTGAAACGCAGGCACAGCTAGCCAGCACCACATGGTGGCTTCAGCTCCTGCCCTGCAGCATGTAGGGGGACCAAGCACCAGTCTAACAGGTAATCACTCATCTGGATTGCAGTCTAGGGTGGATGTCCTGGGGTGTGTGTCCACCTTGCCAGAGCATGTGGAGACCTCAGAGAGGGCACCCATCTAATACCTCAGGCAGCTGAGAAAACCCCAGCCTTTGGGACAAAAGCTCCCCTGTCTGGTGGCAGAGTCCTACTGTGGCAAACAGCCCAGGGGTCAAGTGACTAAGGGGTGACATGAGCAGGCAAAGGAAACAAAGCAGACAGAAGATTCCAACATTAGACTCCTATTTTGGGGACAAGAAGGAGCAAAGCATAGAACAGGAGGAAAACAGTGAGGTCAGAACTCCTGCACCAAAAGCTTCAAAGGAAAATAGGAGCTGGCTACAGGCCATAGAGGACCTTAAGAAGCAGATAAGAGAAGTGGAGGAAAAATTGGGAAGAGAAATGAGAACAATGCAAGATAATTAAAAAATGAGAGTCAACAGCCTGACTGAGGAAAATAACACCTTAAAAAAACAGACTGATTCAAATGGCAAAAGAGGCTCAAAAAAGCAATGAGTAGAAGAATGCCTTAAAAAGCCAAATTTGCCAGATGGAAAAAGATTCTCAAAAGCTCAATGAGGAGAATCATTGCTTCAGAATTAGATTGGAGCAAATGGAAGCTAATGACTTTATGAGAAATCAAGATGCTGTTAAACAGATCCAAACAAATGAAAGAATAGAAGGCAATGTGAAATATCTCATGGGAAAAAACCACTGACCTTGAAAATAGATCCAAGAGAGATAATTGAAAAATTATTGGACTACCTGAAATCCATGATCCAAGTACGAACCTAGAAATACTCCTCTGGGAAGTTCCCAAAGAACACTGCCCTGATGTTTTAGAAGCAGAGGGCAAAATAGAGGTTGAAAGAATCTACCGATCACCTCCTGAAAAAGATCCCAAAAAGAAACCTCCTAGGAATATTATAGCCAGGTTCTGGAATTCCCAGATTAAGGAGAGAATATTACAAGCAGCCAGGAAGAAACAATTTGAATAGTGTGGAAACACAATCAGGATAATACAGGATCTGGAAGCTTCTACACTGAGGGATTGAAGGGCTTGGAATATGATATTCCAGAGTTCAAAGGAGCTGGGATTAAAACCAAGAGTCACCTACCCAGCAAAATTGAGCATCATGTTTCAGGGAAAAATGTGGTAACTCAGTGGAATAGAGGACTTTCAAGCATTCTCGCTGAAAAAACCAGAGTTGAATAGAAAATTTGACATTCAGATTCAAGAAGCAAGAGATGCATGAGAAGGTAAACAAGAAAAAGAAATCATAAGGAACTTATCAAAGTTGAACTATTAACATTCCTACATGGAAAAACAATAATTGTAACTTATGCTACCTTTCTCAGTAGTTGAAGGGAATAGAAATATATATATATATATACACACACACACACACACACACACACACACACACACTATTATTAATACTATTTTACATGTATTTTGGAAATAAGATATACAGGCACTGGGGCATAGAGATCCACTGGAAAAGCTGAAAGGGGTATGGAGAGAGAAGATTGGAGGATGGGATATCCTGTGGGACTGCTATTTTGGGGTGGTGGGTACAGGAAAAATGGGGAGAAAATTTGAATCTCAAAATGTGGCGGAAATGAATGATGTAAATCAGAAGTTAATAAAGCATTTGAACAACAACAACAACAAAAAAGGATTTATTTAGACACCAGAAAACTGAATCCCCAAACCAGGAAGCCAATGTACCAAAGATATTTCGAAGTCATAATAACCCTGAGAGCCACAACCTCCTTTAGCCTTCCCACAAACCAATACAAGATCAATATTAACTCACAAACCCCTCTATCTGTTTGCCTGGGCTCTTCCTCTGTCCCCAACTGTCTGTAACTGTCTCCATCTGTCAGACTCCAAATGTCTTCTCTGTGGGCTCTGCTTCTGCTCAACAAACTCCTCCCACCACAGGCTCCATGTGACTATATTCAGCCCATCAGGGGGCAGAGTTTATCTTCACAGCAGCGAAGCTTCAAACTCCCCCCTATGTCTATGGAGGAGCATGGAAGATCTTCAAACTCCAATTCCTATTGCAGAGGATGGACTCTTTGCCAGGGCCATCACTGATTCTTGAACAGCTGGCCCCATTTCCTAGGACAAATGACCTGAGGGCTGCCTTCTGATGTAGTTCTAACATGGTGCTTACTGGAGTTTCTCCTGTATTTCTTGAGCATTCCTCCAGTTAATGAGAAGTCAGGGTTTTACTGGAAGAGATCCATGGGAGCTGGGTGATACACCTCTCTTCAAGAGCCTTCTTTTTATGTCTCTCTTGTGTCTCATAAATGAAGGTTGAATTTTCCATTGAGCTCTGGCTTACTTATCAGGAAGGTATGGAAATCTATTATATCTTGAATGACCATCTCCTTGCCTGGAAGAATATGTTCAGTTTTGCTGGGTAGGTAGGTGATCCTTGGTTGTAACTCAAGCTCTTTTGCCTTGAAAAAATTGTATTCCACTTCCTCTGATCTTTCAGTGTAGAGGCTGCCAAATCCTGTGCGATCCTCACTGTGGTCCTGAGATATGTGAATTGTTCCTTTCTGGCTGCTTGAAGTATTTTCTCCTTTACTTGGTAATTCTGGATTTTGGCCACAACATTTCGAGGACTTTTCAATTTGAGATCTCTTTCAGGAAGTGTCTGGTGGATTCTCTCGATTTCTATTTTACCCTCTAGTTCTAGTATCTCAGGGCAGTTTTCCTTGATGAGCTCTTAGAAAATGTTGTCCAGGCTCATTTTCTCATCATGCTTTTCCAATAGACCTATGATTTTCAGATTATCTCTCCTGGATCTGTTTTCTGGGTCAGTTATTTTCCATTGAGATATTTTACCTCTTTTTCTAATTTTTCATTCTTGATGTTTTGTTTGACTAATTCTTGGTTCATCATAGAGTAATTCACTTCAATTTGGTTGATTCTTGTTTTTAGCAAATTATTTTCCTTCTTTAGTTTTTGGAGCTCCTTTTCCATATCACACATTTTTCTTTTTAAAGAGCTGTTTTATTCATTGTAATGTTTTTCTAATTTTGCAACTTTGATTTCAAAAGAATTATTCATTTTATATTCTATCTGTCTAATTTGGTTTTCAAAGTTCCTTTTGAGCTCATCTAAAAATGCTTTCTATGCTTGAGACAGACCAGTTCCCTGTTGAGGCTTCAGCTGTGGGTGTGGAGTCAACACTGTCTCCCTCTGAATTTTGTTCTTCCCTCTCACAATAGTAGGACTCCAGAGTCTTTATCTTTGCAGTCTGCTTTTTACCCATTTAGAGGTAGGGTCCTAGCCATGCCCTTCCTCTAGGGTTCCCAAGTCTTTACTGTTTAAGGTTTTGCCCTGGGGCAATAATTACTATGTTTTCAGGGTCAGAGGGAGAATGGAGCAGCCGGGGTTCACTCTGCCATCTTGGTCCCTGGAGGTCCAGATAGGGGCTTTTTAAATTTCTAGGCTGTGGCTTGGTAGTCCCAAGAGTAGCTGGTGCCCCTGCCAGGGTCCCTGCATTTGACTCTTATTCTGCTCCATCCAGTCCTGGCCCTGTGGTGATAGGCCTGGCAGTGGCCCTTGTGGTTGGTGGGTCAACTTGCCACCACATTGATCAGGCCTCGTCCAGGCCTCTGCAAGCCACGGCATCCTGGCCTCTGTCTGTCTTCTCTCTCTGTTAAGATATAATTAGGGGGTTGGCTAGATGATGAAGTGAGTACAGCACCTGCTGTGGAATCAGGAGGACCTGAGTTCAAATACAACCTCTGACACTTAACACTTACTAGCTATATGACCTTGGGCAAGTCACTTAACCCCAATTGCCCTGCCTTCCCTCCCCCCCAAAAAAAGCAAAAAAGAAAAGAAAAGATTTAATTAGGAATAGAGAATATTTTATTTTTTGTAATTATAGCTCTTATCAATTGACACCAGACCCGGCATGTAATAGGTACTTAATAAATGCTTGTGAACTGACTAAATGTATTTAATATGTCCTTCAGTAAAAGCACATTTTAGTAGGAGGAAAGACAACTATAAAATTAGTAGTTTCCTGACATGTGGAAAGGCCAGAGGAAGGTGAAAGTAGGGAGAAGAGAGGAGAAAAGAAGTAAAGGAGAGAGCAAAGGGATGATTGGAAGAGGTAATAAAAGTAGAAGGGGAGTGAGATGAGAGAAATGGAAGATGAAAGAGCAAAATGGAGGATATGATAAGAAGCTATAAAATGAGAAGACTAAGGACTCTAAAGACATAACTATTATTGTACAATTTTGACTGAGATAGGCTCTATTTTTCTATTTTTGGTGGTGGTGGAGGTTTTTAGTGGAATAACGTGGGAATAAAATTTAAAATAAGATATATCATTGTTATTATATTTCATTCATACATGTTTTCATCAGACAGGTTACAGTTACCACTCCAAACCCTTCCAATCCTCCTAGTGGAATGGAAATGGCATCAGTGAAAGCCCAACTCTGATAAATTCTTGGTAAGCTAGAAAGGCTTCCAATGTAAGCATGGATAGTGAATGTATATATCTATAATCTGAAGATTAGCCTCGATAAATCAATCACCAGACGATTAGTCACTAAATGATTAGACAACTATTATAGTTTTGCCTATAAAAATTCCTGAAAATAAGCCAATATTTTGGAAGGAACCCTGGATTTAGAGTAGTAAGAAAACCAGAACTAGAAATCAGGGGACCAATTGTGATTTTGCAATCTCATCGAGACTCAATTTCCGTTATGCATAAAATGGTATTGCATTATATCTTTCCTAAGGTCTTTTCCAACTTTAAATTTTAAAATTCTCCCTACTTAAGTGTGGAGGGGTTATAATTAGCTTTAATGGAGAGAATAGTCACAGGGATACATTGCTTGGGTTTTTGAAGAAAGAAAAGATACTTCCTTTTTAAACTACTCTGTACTTCTTATCAGTTGAGATTCTTGTCTAAATTTTCCCATAAATCTTCCAAAGAGTCTCTAAGAACAAATACATTCCTATTTTTTTAGCATATAATTAGTAACATGTTCATGATGGGTTTCTCAATTTTCCACCATTAGCAGATAACCTCCTTTTTCATGAATAGCTTCAACAGCATCTTTTGAACAAAAGCTACCCTACGTAAGAAAGGATCATAAGATAGGGATAAACCTGGAAAAGACCTCAGAGCACATTGAGTCCTACCTTAACATTTTACAGTTGAAGAAATTAAAGTTCAGAGAGATTAAACGTTGCTCAACGTCATATGAAGATGATAGTGAAAAGGTGGCATTTTAACTTTATTCTCTCTCAAACCTATGTTTTTTACCTTGCCCCAAATGGACCTCTCCCATTGCCATTTTCTTATATCTATTATGTGTGCTTCCAATTCAATTTGGGTGCTTTATAATTTTAATTTTCCTTAGATCCTAGAATTTGATGACAGAAAGGGGGTACTTTGTGTTTGTGGAATTTACAATTGGGCAAGACCATTGAGAGAACATAGTCCACATATGATGATAAAATCATAGATTTAGAGTTTAGACTCTAAGGAGTCTTAGGAGACTTCAAACCCAATCTTTAATTTTTACCTGAGGTAGCTGAGACACAGAGGTTTTAAATCAACTTACATCCAGTAAGTGTTTGAGATAGGAATTGAATTCAGAAATTCATGATTCTAAGAAAAGCAGCATCTCTTTTTCACCACTTGCTTCTCTAGTTCAAACCTTACTTCTCAATTTCCCCCATTTAGGGCATTAAACACATTCTGACGCATGGTCTTCCTGCCTCAACTCTAGGCCCAAGTGATTATCCATTTGCTTTGTAGAAAAATCATAAAATGAATGTGATTTTACTATTTTCTGGGAGCTAAGCAAGTAAATACCAAGTGAATAATTGTCTCCAAATAGAGTATTGATATTTGTCCCCACATTCTTCCCAGAGGGTATTAAGTATCATCTGCCTCAAAGGTTGGCGCCAAACTTCTTCTTCACTGAACCACAAACCAGAATTAATTGCAAATCAATCGAACAAAGTACAACTGATCAGTAAACCAATTAGTAATTTTAGCTGTTCATCCTGTCTTCATTTACAAAGGGAAAAAAAGTAGGAAAGGGAAATGCTTTTTTAGCTAGCAAAGAGATTTTTCCCACCTTCAGGAAAAAAAGAAGCACATCCTAATAACAGTCTTTTAAACAAATGTAATCTGTAAAAATCAGATGCATGCTTTTTAGGTTTCTCCATTTTATTTAAGAAAAAATTAAATGGAGGTGGTAAAGAATTGCTAGAAAAGTAGATTTTTAAAAGGCCATTCCTTTTACAATAGTATTTTATATTCTGAGAGAACTTTAGTTCTGTTTTAAAATTTGTTAATTGGGGAGGGGGGAACCAAATAAACATGTATTCTCTCTCCATAAATTATAATTACTGCTCTAGTAGAATCCTATTATGAAATATCCAGATGATGTTTTCTCTAAGTAGGAGCAAGTAAGGAAGTGATATAAATTAATATTTTCTAGCAATCTCAGTATCTAACTATGTAATTTACATAAGTTGTTCTTCATTGACCTGACATGCATAAGCTAAATGTGTAAAGAAATAGTGATTAAGAAAACTTTACTCATTTATTTGACTGTCATAAAAGGGTGTATCTTTGCTAGAGTGTCAGAAGGAAGCATTTTGGTTAATAATGGGAATTGGGTTCATTTCATTCACAACACCTGACACAACAGTATTAATAATGATTTATTGATTTATGTCAGCATTGACATATATATTTTGGGCTGTTTTATTAAAAAGATTATTGAGCCACAGGACAATTTACTTTTGGGGTGGTTATGATTTATATAAAATGATTCTGAGGGGAAACTAGGAGGCACAGGGGATAGAGCACAGGAGAATGTGAATTCGAATTTGACCTCAGACACTTACTATCTGTGTGCCCCTGGGTGAGTCACTTAACCATAATTGCCTCAAAAATTATTCTTTTTTAAAAAGTGATCTTCAGAATAAAATTATAGGACTCAAGATGGAGGAGTAGAAACAGGACTTCCTCGGGGTTCCGGCTCCCACCTCCTCCAATTTATGTAAAAGGTGAATCTGAACAAACTTTGGAGCTATAGAACCCACAGAATGACACAGAGAAACTAACCTCCCACTGAGGACAGCCCAGCAGGCCAGCAGGAAGGGGCTAGCTCAGTGCTCTGGGAGCCAAGCCCAGCCCTACATGAGCCTGAGGTTTTAGCCTCAGGGGTGGCCTAACCAGCCACTGGCTGGAGGAACTTCAGATCACCAGTAGCTGTAGTGGTTTGCAGAATTATCAACCCATAGATAACAAGGAAAAAGTGAGAGGTCAGTGCAATGTAGACTTTGGGATCCAGTAGTTTGGGAGTAAGGTTGGCCTTTACCCCTGCAGCGAGAAGTCACTGAGGCACCATGGCCCTGAAGCCACAGCCACATATGGCTGCTTCAGTTCCTGGTCTGCAGATTGTAGGGGGACCAAGAAACCAGTCTAAGGGATAATTGCTCTTGCTTTAACCTGCTTGGATCTAGATTGCTGTCTGGGGTAAAAGTCCTGGGGTGTGTGACCAGCTTGCCAGAGTGTGTGGAGGCTTCAGAGAGCGCACCCAACCTTCGGAAGCTGAGAAAACCCCAGCATTTGAGACAGAGCTTCCCTGTCTGGTGGCAGAGTCCTACTGTGGCAAAAAGCTCAAAAGTCAAATAATTGAGTGGCAACATGAGCAGGCAAAGGAAGAAAAGCAAACAGAGCAATACAACTTTACACTACTATTTTGGGGACAAAAAGGATTAAAGCATGGAACAGGAGAAGACAGCAAAGTCAGAATTTCTGCACCAAAAGCTTCCAAGAAAAATATGAGCTGGTTACAGGCCATAGAAGACCTTAAGAAGCAGATAAGAGAAGTGGAGGAAAAATTGGGAAGAGAAATGAAAACAATGCAAGAAAATTATGAAATGAGAGTCAGCTACTTGACTGAAGAAAATAACACCTTAAGAAATAGACTAACTCATGGTAAAAGAGGCTCAAAAAGGCAATGAGGAGAAGAATGCCTTAGAAAGCCAAATTTGCCAGATGGAAAAAGCATCTCAAATGCTCACTGAGGAGAATCATTACTTCAGAATTAGATTGGAGCAAGTGGAAGCTGTATGAGAAATCAAGATACTATTAAACAGATCCAAACAAATGAAAGAATAGAAGGCAATGTGAAATATCTCATTGAGAAAACCATTGACCTGGAAAATAGATCCAGGAGAGATAATTAAAAAATTATTGGACCACCTGAAAGCCATGATCAAAAAAAAAACCCCTAGAAATCATCCTTCAAGAAATTCTCAAGGAAAATTGCCCTGATGTTTTAGAACCAGAGGGCAAAATAGAGGTTGAAAGAATCTGCCGATAATCTCCTGGAAAAGATCCCAAAAGAAAACTCCTAGTAATATTTTAGCCAGGTTCCTGGAATTCCCAGATCAAGGAGAAAATATTACAAGCAACCAGGAGAATATTTTGAATATTGTGGAAACAATCAGGATAACACAGAATCTGGCAGCTTCTACCCTGTGGGATTGAAGAGCTTGGAATATGATATTCCAGAGGTCAAAGGAACTGGGATTAAAACCAAGAATCACCTACCCAGCAAAAATGAGTATTAAGTTTCAGGGCAAAATATGGTCATTCAGTGGAATAGAGGACTTTCAAGCATTCTTGGTGAAAAAATCAGAGTTGAATAGAAAATTTCACATTCAGATACAAGAAGTAAGGGAAAAGAAATCATAAGGAACTTTTAAAAGTTGAACTATTTACAACCCTACATGGAAAAATGATAATTGTAACTTATGAAACTTTTCTCAGTATGAGTATAGTTGAAGGGAATATATATATATATATATATATACACACACACACACACACACACACACACACACATACACATACATATATATGTCTATATAGGAGGGCATATAGATGTATGAATACATACATAAATGTATGTATATATGTGTAGAGGTATACATAGAGGGCACAGGACTAGTTTAATAGGAAGGAATGATACTTAAAAGGTACAATTAAGAGGTGAGAGAGGTATATAATAAGAGGAGATGGAGAGAGACAGAATGGTGTAAACCATTCATGCAGAAGAGGCAGAGGAAAATGGTCACAATGGAGGGGAAGAACAGGAAGACAAAAGGGAATGGGTCAACCTTGTTCTCATTGAATTTGGCTTAGGGAGGGCATGCCATACAAATTAAATAGGATATCTTACGTTATAGGAGAGTAGGGGCTAAAAGGAAGGGGGGGGGGATGATGGAAGGGAAGGCAGGCTGGGGGAAGAGGGAAGTTGGGAGCATCCACTTTTGAAAAGGGACAGGATCAAAGTAGAGAATAGAACAAGTGGGAGGTAGGATAGGAGGGAGGGAAATATAGTCATTCTTTTACAATATGTCAACTGTGGAAATGTTTTGTATAGCTATACACATACAACCTCTATTGAATTGCTTATCTTCACAGTAAAGATGGGTGACAAGGGAGGATGGGAATGAATCTGGAATTCAATTCTTTAAAATGAAATTTTTAATATATATATTATTTAAAAAGAAGAAATTTTTCAAGAAAATAAATTGTAATTCACAGGACATCATAGCTGTAAAATTAGCTCAAGGGGGAACATTTGGGCAATTTCTTTTTTTTTCTTTTTGGAGGGCAATTGGGGTTAAGTGACTTGCCCAAAGTCACATAGCTAGTAAGTGTGTCAAGTGTCTGAGGCTGAATTTGAACTCAGGTCCTCCTGACTCCAGGGCCAGTGCTCTATTCACTGTGCCACTTAGCTGCCCGACAATTTCTAATCTCTTTTACTCTTTGCTAATATATATCAAGTAAAAGGGAGAAGATAAATAACAAAAACTTCAAATTTGTACAACCAAAGTAATTTCAAACATATTTGAGAACCAGGAAAGAATCCAAGGTACTGATTAATCTGATTATGATATTAGATTCTTAGTTTTTTTTTTTATAAGATCTTGTTTCTTGAAGTTAATGTGTAGGGAATTGCCAAAGACTCATAGACTTTTTCCCCGCATTAAGAAGAAAGAATTTGTGCTGTTCAGAAATTTTTACGTTATAGCAGGTCTCTCAAGATTTAAAAATTAATAAGTAATGTGAAGCAATAATTGAAGAATTAGACTGTTTAAATAGAGACTGGTGAATCTTATTCTCTGATCACATTTAATATGAATACAAAAAGAGTGGTGACAATGCTTACAAGAAAAGCTCTAAATACTTCACAGATTTTATTTGATAATATATTTTAACATCACCTTATGAATAGTTAACATTAGATGTACAGATTCATATTTTCCTTATCTGCAAAATTTAATTTGACCCCATCCTTAGCCTCCTTCCCCTGTTGCCATCCATTATAAAGAAATGACTTTAATAATTTGGTTTAATTCCTCTCCCTTCCAACTAACTTAAAATTCTTTCTTCCTCTCCCTCTGTCTTGCCTTCCCCCTTTCCCTTTCCCTTCCTCCTCCTCCTCTTCCTCCTCCTCCTTTTTCTCCTCCTCTGCCTCCCCCTCTTCCTCCTCCTGTCCCTCCTCCTCCTCCTCCTCCTCCTCCTTCTTCTTCTTCTTCTTCTTCTTCTTCTTCTTCTTCTTCTTCTTCTTCTTCTTCTTCTTCTTCTTCTTTTCTTCTTCTTCTTCTTCTTCTTTTCTTCTTCTTCTTCTTTTCTTCTTCTTCTTCTTCTTCTTCTTCTTCTTCTTCTTCTCCTTCTTCTTCTACTTCTTCTCCTTCTTCTTCTTCTCCTTCTCCTTCTTCTTCTCTCCTTCTTCTTCTTCTTCTTCTTCTTCTTCTTCTTCTTCTTCTTCTTCT